>NW_009700989.1:0-12587 GCF_000703405.1 Apaloderma vittatum
TTTGGGGGCGGGAGACGGGGGCGAGGCCGTGGGTCCATCGCTTCGGTGCAGATCTTAGCATCGGTGGGGTTTGGGATTCCTTACGGTGGCCTCCTGCAGCGGCATTTCTGTTGTTGTGCTCACCTGCACTTCCCCTCCCTTCTCCCTGTTTTTAATGCAGAAACGAGAAGCAGAAGGAAGAAGAGGTTCGTGTCCAGCCCCCGCTACGTGGAGACCATGCTGGTAGCCGACCAGTCCATGGCCGAGTTCCACGGCAGCGGGCTGAAGCACTATCTCCTGACGCTGCTCTCCGTGGCAGCCAAGCTGTACAAGCACCCCAGCATCCGCAACTCCGTCAGCCTTGTGGTAGTGAAAATCATGGTCATTTATGAGGAGCGGAAGGGACCCGATATCTCTTCCAACGCGGCCCTGACTTTGAGAAACTTCTGCAGCTGGCAGAAGCAGCACAACCCGCCCAGCGACCGGCACGCTGAGCACTACGACACGGCGATCCTCTTCACCAGGCAGGTGAGGGACACGGAGGTCAAATCCATCCCCACGCCCCTTGCTCCCTACTCTCTGAGGCCCCCTCTGCCAGGAGACCTCTGAAAAAGTGTTTAGAGGCTGTCTCGTGTCATCACAGCTTCGGCAAAGTAGGTTAAAAATGCAGCTTTTTATGTAGTCATTCATTTTACTGTTTGCACCATCTCAGGTGAAGCTCCCAGTATGCACAGCCTATTTCTGCCTCGTATATTTTTAGCGGATCTAGTATGGAAATTATGCATTTTATTTCTACGTGTAACCCTCGCATATGTTCCAAAGACAGATTTTTGCCATCATACCCATTGAAGTGCTGGATATTTATGCTCTTTCCATAAGTAAAGGCAAACTGCCAGGGCTGGATGTTTCTAGCCAAGGTTAAGTCTCTGATCTGATTAATAATGAAACTGCCTTTTTTTTTTTTTACAGGACCTCTGCGGTGCCAAGACATGTGATACCCTTGGGATGGCTGATGTGGGAACAGTTTGTGATCTAAACCGCAGTTGCTCTATCATAGAAGATGACGGTTTACAGGCTGCCTTTACAACAGCCCACGAACTAGGTACTTGAAACTGCGAAAGGCAATTTCACATGAACAATTGAAGCCAGCTCTGTGCCCCAAAGCAAAGAGCTGCCCACCCAGCACCGAGGGCTCACCCTGTGGGGCGTGGAGCACCCTGCGCTCCCCTGACCCGTCAGGAGGAGGCAAAACCTGGCTTTATAGTAGGGTTGAACTGTGGAAAGCAAATCCCGCCTGTATGGCATTGCGTGCAAGAGCTGCGTGGTTGGCTGATTGCAGAAAAAAAGCACGGGAGAAGCCTGTGAGGGGAACAGAGATAGAGTGCCAACTGCTTACAATTTGGCAGTGTTCAGATTCAGGTTATTATTTAAAGACCAGGCTATGACAAGCTCTAGAGTAGTATTTAAAATATTATTGGCAATGCATAGGACAGACTTCCTAAAATCACAAACTTTACTCTTTTTTTTTTTTTTTTAAGGCCACGTGTTTAACATGCCTCATGACGATGCAAAGCAGTGTGCTGGTATTAATGGAATAAGCCGGGATTTCCACATGATGGCATCTATGCTTTCCAATCTGGATCGCAGCCAGCCGTGGTCTCCGTGTAGTGCCTACATGATTACGACATTTTTGGATAACGGTCATGGTAAGGTTATTAAGCTTTCCATTCATGTGGCATTTAAGCTCTCATGCTTTACTGCTTTACTCCTTTTCTCTTTCCTTCTCTCTCTTTCTTATTGTTTCTTTCTCTTTGTTTACTTTCTCTTTTTTCATAATGAATTGCTTTGTGCTGCAGCAGAGTTTTCCTTTTATATGCTGCCAATGAATTCAGAAGACCCTTAGTTTTACAGAAATGGTGTCACAAAGTGGCTCAAAGACTTAGGTTAGAAAGCAGTTCCCTTTTGAAACCAAATTCACTGACAGCATCGTTGGGGTTTTTGGTTTTGATTCATTTTGTTTTTTCTGCCTATTCAGGTGAGTGTTTGTTGGACAAGCCCCACAAACCAATCCAGCTTCCTTCTGACTTGCCTGGCACGTTGTACGATGCCAACAGACAGTGCCAGTTTACGTTTGGAGATGAGTCCAAGCACTGCCCCGACGCAGCCAGTACGTGTACGACACTGTGGTGTACTGGCACTTCTGGAGGACTGCTCGTGTGCCAAACCAAACACTTCCCTTGGGCAGACGGCACCAGTTGTGGGGAAGGGAAATGGTGCATGAATGGCAAGTGTGTGAACAAAACCGAGAAGAAGCATTATGATGTAAGTATTAAAAAGCAAGTAGGAATGTGTCTTGGGTTGCAGAGTCAGATAATGCTTCAGTGGGAGTAATCAGTTAAAAGAGCTTGAATGAATGGAGGCATATAGCTGATAAATTTAGAGCTTTTTTGTTGTTGTTTTATGAATGACTTAGTTAAAACTGAGCATGATTGCGGCTTTTGTGGTTTGGTTTGGTTTTCACTTTTACTGTGTTAACTTTTTCGTTCTTCTTTTGCCTGTTGTTCCAGACACCAGTACATGGAAGCTGGGGGTCCTGGGGGGCATGGGGAGAGTGCTCCCGGACCTGTGGCGGCGGAGTGCAGTACTCCTTCAGGGAGTGCGACAACCCCATCCCGAGGAACGGGGGCAAATACTGTGAAGGGAAGCGGGTGCAATACAGATCATGTAACATCGAGGACTGTCCGGACAACAACGGTAACTTTTCCCACACTTTTGAGGTGGAGGAAGGGTATCTTGTGGAGGAGGAGCATGTACAGAAGATGATCTCATATTCTCCCGTCTTTCCTCTCTCTTCAGGCAAAACCTTTAGGGAAGAACAGTGTGAAAAGCACAATGAGTTTTCCAAGTCTCACTTTGGAAGTGGACCCACGGTGGAGTGGACACCCAAGTTTGCTGGTGTCTCTCCAAAGGACAGATGCAAGCTGGTCTGCCGAGCAAAAGGAACAGGATACTTCTTTGTTTTACAGCCCAAGGTATTTGAAGACTATAGCTCTTCCATCTAATCGTGAATAGGCTTTTTATCTTCTCTAACTCTTCATGTGAAGTTAAGAGTCAAGCAGTGTAGAAATATGAAACTACATCTTTCTCATACTCAAGCTAGATTCTTCCTTCTCCTCTTCCTACATGTCCCGCTTGATCAGTGCAGGCATGCTTTAAATATTCTGGCTCGGTCCTTCCAGTTATTTCACACGTACACCTCTTATACCCACTCCACCCTAGTTTCCTTTCCTCTCCTCCCTCCAACTTGATTAAGTTGTGATATGTTTGGAGAACTGTAGGGGTTCTTTGCCAAAAATTTGGTGCTCTCTCACACCGGTTACTAATGTGCTGACAGCTTAGAATAAACAAAAGGAATAATGTTCTTCTTGCATAGCTACTTGAACTCACTGTCATAAAACGCTGAGAGCCAATAACTACCAGGGCGATGACACACATGTTATTTGTTGAGCAGTACTCCTAGAATAAAGGACACATTACACACCATTAAAAGCAGTTTTGGTCCTGTGCTTCGAGGACATGACTACCTTCTAGAGGCATTAGAAAACAATGTTCTTTCTTTATTTAAAATCAATAAAACAGTTATGTGGTTTGAGGCTTTTTTAGGGGGATGAAGCTGTGGTGGCATTAATAAAAATGGAAATTGGTTGTTTTCTCCTATCACCACGGCGTCATTTTTGCAAGTGAGATGAAGTAGTGCTACATACCTGTCAACTCTCTGTGGGCTGCTTTAGTTTATTTTTTCAAAAGCCCTGAAAATACAGGTACTGCAGGTTTTCCACCTTTCAATCTTTTGCATTTTATATGTGTCTGTGTTATGCAATTTCAAAGCAACGTGCATCTTCTAATCAAATGCTCTACTGCTTGTTTCCTGCAAAGGTTGTGGACGGTACCCCATGTAGCCCCGACTCCACATCCGTCTGCGTCCAGGGTCAGTGCGTGAAGGCTGGTTGTGACCGTATGATAGGATCCAATAAGAAGTTTGACAAATGCGGTATCTGTGGTGGCAATGGATCCACTTGCAAGAAAGTGTCTGGCACACTTGTTAGAGCAAAGTGAGTATGTGACTGCTGCTATTATTTTGTTCTGGTGAATGTTTTTTTGGGTGCACACTCCAAGTCAGTGAGGTGTTGCACGAGTTTATCCTTGGAACCCAAATTTGATCTGTCAGAGCTACCTGACTGACTGAAGATAACTTACAGTGAGATCCCAGGAAAAGAAGGCCCCTTACATGTGGGCATGCCTCTGCCGTAGCAATAATGTGGGATGTGACTTTGTAAATCCCTTAATCCATTAATTCGATTAGGTTGGCAGCTCCTGAGCTTAATGCTTCAGCTTCAAATGAAGTTCAGTCTTGTGCTGGGCAGCTTCTTCCTTGTCTCAGGGAAGAGCAGGGGACTCAAGTCTTTCTCTTTTCTTTTGAGCAGACCCGGCTACCATGACATCGTCACCATTCCAGCCGGGGCGACGAACATCGAGGTGAAGCAGCGAAACCACAGGGGCGCAAGGCACGATGGCAGCTTCCTTGCCATCAAAGCTGCAGATGGCACCTATGTCCTCAACGGTGACTACACCCTGTCGACGCTGGAGCAGGACATCACCTACAAGGGCAGTGTGCTGAGGTACAGCGGCTCCTCCGCCGCCCTGGAGAGGATCCGCAGTTTCAGCCCTCTGAAGGAACCACTGACCATCCAGGTCCTCACGGTTGGGGACCTGCCACAGCCCAAGATCAAGTTCACCTATTTCGTGAAGAAGCCCACGCAGCCTGGGTCAGAGAAGACGCCTGGTAGAAAGAAAGAGTCCTTCAACGCCATCAGGGAGATCATCTCCTCTGAGTGGGTCATTGAGGAGTGGGGAGAGTGCTCCAAGTCATGTGGCTCTGGCTGGCAGCGGCGGGCGGTGGAGTGCCGGGACCCCCGTGGGCGACCGGCCGATGACTGCGCCCAGGAGCTGAAGCCCAGTGACGTCCGTCCCTGTGCCGACGTGCCCTGCCCGCAGTGGCAGCTGGGAGACTGGTCGCCCTGCTCTAAGACGTGCGGGAAAGGTTTCAAGAAGAGATTGTTGAAATGTATTTCTTATGACGGTGGCGTGCTACCGCAAGAAAGCTGTGAGCCTTCCAAGAAACCGAAACACCTGATTGACTTCTGCAATGTTACGGACTGCGTTTAAATAGTATAAGTTGGGAAAGCTAGATTTTTTTAATGACTGTTTTATTATTTTTTTTTCCTTCAGAACAATGCACTGAAAAAATGAGGGCTAGAGGCAGCACATGTGTTTTCGCATACAAAATTCGTGGCGAGGATCCGTTGAGGTGGGGCAGTGCAAATAGCTTTTGTTGGCGTTGCATGCTAAAAATACCCTGCCAACTGAAAATTTGATAGGATAGCAGACCCATGTCACTCACTCATCTTTAGCAGGGCATTGCAATTGCTCTTTTTGAAGTCTGTTACAAATTAAACAAAATATGAGTGGTGCCCAGAAGATGTTTAAGCACACATTAGGGGGTTTTGTTATTTCTCACTTCTTTAGGGATTTATATTCTGGTACTGATGGAGTCCCCATGTGTAGGAGGGGGAGTGGAAAAGATAGCTTAAATGAATTGGTCAGGGCTTACCTACCTCACAAAAGACAAAAAAAACGGATTGGAAAAGGAGCTTTAACTATGTCATTCATGGCTGCTATTATTTCAGAGAATAGTTTTATATAAAAATAAAGCCATATTCTCTACCTGTAAAGAGTAAGAAATACCAAGAATGGTCAGTCAACTCCACAAGTAACTAGAACGTCTTTTTTTCCTTTTTTTTTAAGTATCGTTATGTCGTCCCAATGTGCCTGTCCATTTCTCTCATCCACTCCAATGCCATTGTGATGACACATGTAATCCAGAGGCTAGGAAAAGCGGAAATCTTCATGAAGCAGGTAGCATCTCTGAGTAGTTGCTCTTTGTGCCTTCTGCATACCTTCCGCCGGCTTTTCCGGTTCAAGCCTAGTCCTACCATCCTGTCAAACAGACTGAAGACTGATGGCATTTGTGAGCGTTTAAGCCGTGCCTTCACGTACAAATCTTTTGCCTTACCCCAGTCAATGGAAATTAACTTGCATTTGGATTAAAAAAAAAAAAAGTCAAAGAAATCCCGCTATGAATGGGAACCTCTCCTACGTGGCCTCTGATGGGTTTGTAGTGCTCAAATCACTGATAAGGCGGGAAGACAAAGCTGAAGGATAGCAGGTCCATCCACAGCAGTACGCCAGCATTTGGATAATTAGAGTTTGTGCCAGTTCATAGACAATGGGAGAATATGGCTTTCCATATGTATATAGTAAAATATATTACTATAGATTTTATATACTTTATAAGTATTTTTATATTTCTTTCCCTTCTGGGAAGGGCTATAATTTGTAATAAATGCATATAATGAGCGTATTTATTTTTATACTTCTTGTCTAATGTGATCTTTTAAGTTATCGCTTTTTTAAAAGGACATATAACAAGGATAGAGTATTTATACAGTATAATATGTTACTAGAGGTAATAAATGAACCCTATAAATTTTGGAAATGGAGCGTCTTTATTTCTCTGGAATAAAACTAATCCATCGAGCAGAAAGAGCTTGGAATCTAAGGCAAATGTTATGAAAAAAAGCTAAACCACATTTTTTTAAATGACTGGTAGCTTGGGCTACTTATTGACTGTGTTAGCAAAAGAGTGTGGAAAACTTTACCCCTAATGTCATATACCACGTTTAAGGGGGTAATTTTGTATTTTATTACTTAACCACTAACAGGGTGCTCAGCACAGTTGTTTCATCTTTTAAAAAAAATGGAGTGCATCTAGACTGATGCCACCGATTTTAATAACTGCTTACAGAGGGAGTATTGCTGTCAGTGGTGTTTATAACCAAGAAAATATGTACAAAAGTAGCAGTTTTACCTGCTCCACTTAACCTTACCCTGCTGGGAAAGAAGCGTTCAAAACCATTAGCCAGCAGTCAGAGGTTTCCCTCACAAATTTCTGGAGGGCCTCCTGATCGTGCTTTTCTAATTAGAAGTACTGTGTGAATGAGCTGTTCTAACACTGTTGGTAACACGTTTTATAATGTTAAAATACATACTAAGCATCAAGAAACTGATTTTTGCTCCCTCATTTCTGATCTCATGACCACTGCAGTCAAGGGAAAATCTTCTGTTTAACTCTGTAGGATTTTTGCCATGGAATTTGAGACATCAGTCATTTATGAATACTTTTGGCTTTGTGTCATGTAAAAATCTATTAAAACTTCCTTTGCCAATGTTTGGACTCTGTCTTGCAGAAATAGTTCCCACTTTATTCCACGGATAAAATCCTGGCCCCTCTAAAGCATATAGAAAAATTCTCATCCCGTCACACTTCATTGAGCATTACTTTGTTTTTGACATGCAAAAAACTGGGGAACATTTTATTTCTAGTGTTATTTAGGAGAGAGCCAATCGCTTATTGTTTTTAGAAATACTTAAAAGTATTTAAAAACATAACATTTATTTGTATATATGTATATATACACGTATTTTAGTACAGCAGGTTAAAATCAGGAATTTATACATTTTCAAGAGGAAAAAAATGGGGATTTTTATTTCATTTTCTGCTGCTGTTCTTACTCCTCATAAACTTCATATCCTGTCACACAGCTGTTGGTTGATATTGCCTGACATACTCTGTCTTCAAGAGTCCAAGGAGCTGCAGTCCTGAGACTGCAAGACCCCATGGTACCTGCAGAATTAGTGAGGTCCCACGACTGCTGGGTAATGGTCACTGCCCAAATTTGCTCTCATCAACCTGGAAGAAACATTTAAGGCAAGGCTAAGAAAGCTCAGCAGGGAAAACGGCTTCCCCTAGACCTGCCCCTATCAATTAAAGCAAGCTCAAGGCGCTGACATACTCTCCCGTCTTGAGCAGTGCTTAAGAAGGCTCTTGGGAGAGAAAAATGGTGTTTCACAGGCACGGCCTTTCAGACTGAAGTGAATTTGGATCCAATCAAATGCAGCAATTTCCCTGTTCTTTAGCAAAAGGTGCTGAAGTGTTCTGTATTTCCAAAATATTGCAGCTTGCATTACCTATATTGGATCAGTGAGCCCTGTGGCTAACTAAAGCTAAGTGAGGAGTCAGAGAGGGTTGAGGGAAATAAAACACATTTGGTATTTTACGATAACAAGCGGCAATAACAACAATTTTTTTTACTTTATTTTTTACACTCTTGCAAACAACTGCATAATAAAATGAGTGATGAACTAATAAAAAGTTACGATATAACGGCGGCCTATTTGCTGTGGCAGCATTCAGTGCTTTAGAGCATAAACATAACAGGAGAAGGTCAATTCATTACCCATATTTGTAGCGCACCTGACCAAGACTGCATTTCCAACTCGTAGTGTACTGACGACATATTTTTCTTTGACTAGAGCATGAATTCTGAGCAGTTGCATCTGTTATGCAGTAATATGGTTCATGAAATTATATTCTAGTTTTAATAGAGCTAGGTTATAGAGAATATGCTCCAAATAATGTATTAATTAAGCAATACAGTCAAAGAACTGCTCCCTTCCAAAGCACCCTTTAGTTACAAGAAAGCCTGCTGCCCTGGGTGAGCCAGCAAAGGGAAACAAGCAAAAACAGTGGAGCACAGTTTAGCTGTCTAGCAACCAAGGTCACAATTAACCACATGCCCTGCACTGAGCGTCTGGCAATTTATAGCTCTTCTTACACAGGACTGGATAGTTAAGTGCTTTTTTGTGTGCACGTTCGTAACTGTGAGCAACGCTTTATTACTGACTCATAAGAAATGCTCTCAGGAGCCACAGTGGCACTGAGGCTTGTGTTGGAATTCGGGTAAGAGAGTGCACTTTCTGCCAGCCCCAGAGCTCTCTCCTTGGGCCAGGGCCACTCGTTTGACGCCCAAAAGGGCCTAAGATCCTAGACACAGATCGTTGTTCTCAAGTGGGTTGTCTCAGCTGTCCTGCTTGACAGGTTGAGTGGGAGGTTTCCAGTGCCTGGCATTTCAGCTGAGGACAACCTCACTCCCATTTGGAGCCAAATTTGCCTGGCTTCCTCCCAGGCTCAGAGAAGCCAGATGCTCTAGTCTCTTTTTTTAACATTGTAGCGTCATAAGATAAATGGGTTTAACTGAGTAGCGTGGGCTTGGTAGATGAAATCCGTATCTTCAAGTATTTTCAGAGGCATGGGGAGAGGCAGGCGTCTAAATGAATGAAATGCATCTTCCTTAATCGCCCTTGATTTCATTGCTTTCAAAGCTGAGTGATCTTCCCATTCTTGCTAAGGCTGAAGTCTCTCGGTTGGCAGAGTGGGGTGAACGAAAGCATCATAGTGAGTAATTCTCTGCCATTTCAGGCATCAGGAGATTGAGGAAAAATTTTTTCCAGCCTTTCGGCGGCCTTAAGGAGCTTAGCATTCAGACAGAAGTCCAGTCTGAGGGCTAGATCTCCGGAACTCAATCTTCAAACTTCACCTTCTAAGTTAGAAACTAACTGGGAGTTCAAAAAGGAAAATAGTTATGCTGGAGAACTACCTTCCAGGATGATTAGATGTAAAATTGTGGTATTTGTGCTGGGGAAGCACTGTAAATGGTGCTACTAGAAAATCTGAAGTAGCTGTTTTTCTGTGGCACTGTTGAAATCATAAATAATACAAATCTCTTGTTGAAATTGTATTTACAGCAAATAGAAAAAAAAGCAACAAACCAAACAGCAGTATGGGATGGAGTTCTTAAGCTGCGGCGTTCCTTTGCTTAGTCTGATAGCTGTTGTAAAACCAAGAAGTATTGATACTGCCCAAATAACTATTTTTCTACTGTTTGTAATACATTTGGTTTCAGAGCAGAGAAACATTGGTGGCTACTAAGAAATTGATTCTGTTTGAGTTTTTGGAGTAAAGAAATTAATTCTATGTATCTGGCATGGAAAAAATCCTGAAATTGTCTAGAGCTGCGATGTATTTTAGCAGCTGCTACCTGCATTTCAGACCCATCTATACTCAAAGCCTGGCTGCATTTGGAACTGTAATTTTAGTGTTAGGACATTGACTTCAAGAATAAAGGCCCCATACTCTGATTTACTGGGTACTAGCAAAGCTGGCTTTTCGTCTTCTGAAATGCAGGTCCATAGAGCTTGTAATGTAGCAACTGGATTCCTTAGGCGGTAGTTTCACAGCAGCTTTTGTTCCAATCAACAACTCGAAGCACTGTGTGGTTTCCAGTAAAAGTCTGGCACACCTTGTACAGAAAAAAGAGTGAGACCTTTGCTTTTATCATTGCCATATTGCAAGTGGGTAAGTAAATGCAAAAGTAATGTAGTTTGTTGAATGTTGTAGGTGATATGGTCTAGATGGGGAGGAAATTTTGCACAAAATGTCTTAACCTGATAGCTAGGTTAGGAAATGAGGAAGAAAATACTCCTGAAGACATATGGAAAGGCAGCTTCAGAAGAATAGCCCAGACTCCTCAGCAAACACTCCCACCGTAATGTCTGGCTTCTGCGCACGAGCTGGCTATGAAATTGCTCGCACGGCTTTGCTTCAACAGCCCAACGTTATTCTGGGACTCATACCCCTGGGAAAGCTTTTCATCGCAAGCAATTGCAAACATGCCTCCCAACCGCCATTTGGAGCAAAGATCAAATCCTGTGTGATATGGTCAGGACTGCCTAGTCCTCAAGGCAAAGATGGTATAATTAGGTGAAAAGCTTTCCCTTGTAAAGGTCACTCAAAACACAGCAAACCTGTTGCCTGCCTCCACAACCCCCGAAAGCAGATGTGAATCCCAAGGACGTGTCCAGGCTGCAACAGGAGCATAAGCATTCAGCACTAGCCCTTGTCTTACATAAACATTTTCATTTTGCCCCATTTTGCATAAACAGAGTGCACGGCTATAACATGTGGAGGCAGGCAAAGAACAGACCAGGAGGTTGCCACCTCTCCTAGCAGCACCTGCTTAAGAGCTCTTCCATGACAGCACCAAACCCTGATGGTTTCCCAGTAAAACAGCAGCCGCAAACATGCTTGATATCCCCCCTCGAAACGCAAAACAACCTCTATCAAGAGAAAGGAAGTCAAAATGATAGTTAACAGGTTCATGACAAATGGTGCTATCAGCATGACGTTTTAATAAATGCTTGTGCTCCCAGAGCCTGGGGCAGACCGACTGTTGTTGGAGGAAAAAGTAGCATTGTTTGGACTCTATTTTATGGTGCCTGACAGTGTAAGAGGGTCTTGTGCAAAAGAGATTTGATGTTGGGCAATAGGAACGTAGTTTCATACAGCACCTTTCCCTTAAGATAACTACATGTGCTTGATAGCTTCAACATGGTAAAGGATAGTCACTGGTCAGACCACAGCCTATCACCATAAGCTAATGAGATCTCAGAAACTTGGACAATATTTAAATTTAAGAGACTCAAATCTAAGTTGAACCAGGGCAAAATCTGTCATGTCATATACTGTACTTTTGTGTAAGAATGCTACAAAACTAGCCTGAGCTTCCACCAGTTCATGATTCTTCCCAGATAGTCCATCTGAAAATTAGCATTTTCTCCAATATTAGCTGCACTCAACTACAACATATTTTCCTACAAGCACAGAAGGAAGCTGCTTGTTCCAATATAGTAGGAGCAGTTAGAACTAAGGGAAGTCATATGGTAGAGATTATAAGCAGGCAAGCTGAAAGCAGTGGCCGCTTTAATTGTGCACCAATATATTTTTCAGTATAAGTAAGACAATATGCCTGGGAGAACCCAAACAATTTAAACATATACTGCTACTTCGTAAGATTTTTCACATACAAAACTGGAGATGAAATTAGGGACAAGAAAACAACTAAAATTCAATTATTTGGACTAAAAACTTCTCAGTCAAAAAACTCATGTTGATAGGGAATATTCTCTAATTTTTTATTCTAATTGAAAACAAATGCCAGCTTTATAACAATTCACTTCTGTTTTCCTCATTTTTCTAGCCTGGCAACAAACAATGGATGCTGCAAGATGAAGAAAGAGGGATGCTCAAAGACACACACTGAAGGCACAGCTAAGCACAAAAAAGTGGGTCATTTTGCAGTGTTTGGCAGATGGGCAGTGGCTGAATGTGACATCACCAGAGCATCACTTGTATTAGAAATGGCTTCAAAGTTGCACAGTTACTGACCACAGCCTACTGAGGTCGGTACTTCATCTGCTTCTCACACATATGATCCACTTTTGCCCACCAAGAGCTTTGAATAATTAACTTTAGCAGCAGAAACATGAAGTACTCTTTAAACTGAGCCAAAGAACTGGCCTTGTCTGTAGCTACTTTAATAAGAGAAAGATGTCTGGTGGGTACAGCTCTCATTCGATGGGGCATTTAAGCACATGCTTACACCTATCGTGATTTAGGACAGCACAGGTTAAACCTGAGAGACAGCAGAGAAGCTTAGCTTCTGTTGTTTAATCTGAATCCTGATTGCATGTTAATTACCTCCAGAGGCCAGACTTGGAGTAGAATCAAAGGAAGGGAAGGGAAGGGGAAG
>NW_009700990.1:0-1078 GCF_000703405.1 Apaloderma vittatum
CTCCATAAAATACATTATGATAACAATTAACTCTCAACCTTAACTCTTAGGAGTTCTTTCTCCAAGTTTCTGCAGTATGCTCTATCAGCTTTAAGCAGAGTCCTGATGAATTAGAAGGGCTGTGGAATACCGTGTACTGGTGCTAAATTTTGAAACTAAAATGTTAGCAAAAGTACCAAATAGCTGATTATAGGCAATTGCCAATTATTCTGCACTTGATTACATTCTAAGCATCAGGATATAGTATACAAGGGAGCATGGGAGTTTGTTCATGGAATAAGCAGGTTTATTCCAGCTAATAGTGAGCATTTTGTGTACACTATTAGTCCCTCTGCTTAAAAAACCAGACTTATTAAAATAGTGTCTGCATTGCTATTGCATATTCTTAGTAAGACCAAACAATACGGCTTTTTCCAATTGAAATCTTCCATTCTGCTCCATTATCTTACTTTTGCTAATTTGAAAATGGGTCTTCAAATCCTGGGACATTGATTGTGTTGACCATCTCTGAAGGACCAGAGGCACACAGCAGATGGACCTTGCAGGGTAGTTAAATTTATTTCTGCCATGCCTTATAATTAGCTATTCTTTGAATGTGCATCTTCCAAAGAATGGAATAAGCCATGTAAGGATATTCTGGTTTTGTAGCTGTCATATCTAGTAGTTAAAGAAATTTGATGGCTGAGTTAATCAAGTATTTATAGTTTAGGGCATTTTTTTCTTAAAGAGGATAGGAAATCTCATCTGACAGTTCTACTTAAAGAATGAACACTAAGTTAGAGAAAATGTAATGATGGTATTGCAGATTCTTTGAATAAAAATATCATGTAAATGCTTGATTTTCAAGGGGGAACTTGAATACAATTGTGTTTTTCAGGGTGTTCTACCTCTTTTTTTATAGAAGCAATCTCTGTTCATACACCAAAAAAGAAAGTTGTCTTCACTAGCGTATTAGAAAATTCCACCTTGCCTGTGTTTAAGTGTCCATAACCTTTTCTATGGACCAACCTGAAAGAAGGCCACTCATGCAACAATATATAATATTAACAACAGAAACTTAGAATAGCTGTGCCTTAAT
>NW_009700991.1:0-7941 GCF_000703405.1 Apaloderma vittatum
TTTTTTTTTTTTTGCTTTTTCTTTTTTTTTGTGTCCAGATCTTCATATAGCCAGTTAAGTGGTATTTAAATAGAAATGGCCTTTGCAGTTATCAGCGTTTGTTTTTTGGTTTTTTTTTTTCATTTTGGAAGCGGATAAACCTTCAGTTTTGTTGGAGAATCTGTGAATGCGGGTCTTAGTGTGACTGTTATTTTCATCTGTTAGTGATTAACAGCTACTTTTCGAAGAACCGTTGCTGTTACAGACAGTTTTTTAAATGCCAGGAAACTGGTGATCTGAGACTCTTTTGAAATTAAAAAATAATATTTGGGATAGCTCGTTCTCTGATTCCCAGTGGCAAAAATCCTGTTCATGCATAGGACACAGGATCAAACTTACAAAGAGAACATCCTGATGGGTCATGGCAGGGCTGTGCTTCCCTGCTGAATTGGACATAAGCTGTATTTTTGGCCGATCCTCCGTGTGTGTGCATACATTCACAGGATGCTGTTTTACCAATGTGTAGGAATTAAGAACTGTATTGATGTTTTTAAAGTTTGAATAAATTTTCTGCTCAGATTCTTAAATTGTGTACAGTTATGCTATCTATTAATGGACAGAGTTGTAAGCAAGAGTTTGCCCTCCTAAATTGATACCACAAATCAATCCCTAAATATGCTAACTCTTTTCCACATAACTACCCTTACAGTGTATTTGTAGCTCCACTTCCATGCTGGAATAACATCAGGATGGTTCCCTGTCCTAAAGAAGCAGTTCCTTGATTTTCACTTGAAAGGGGGTTCTGCTTTTTGAGGAGGCAGAGTATTGGAGTGATAGTACAGCAAGCTTAGATGAGCCTGACTTGGTTAACATCTGTGCACACTGTAGGCCGTCAGGTGGTAAATTTATATATTGCGCGTTCGTTTAGACTGTTTTCTGCTTGTATAAGAGAAAGGTACGGTTTAAAGGGGGACGTAAAGTAAAATTGCTCCTGCTTATCTGTAGTCCCTGATGGGTTGAAGGCTAAAGGTTCACACTCACTTCAAAGACCTGAAAGTGACCTTGGCATCATGATCGTAGTCTTCAAGCAAACAAAAAGTTGACGTACTTGAGACGGTGAACTTTAACTGAGTGCTCTGACTGAAGCGTTGGCTTACACTCTCTGTAATTCTATGCTTAGGCGAAGGCACAGAAGAGCTGGTGTGGGGGTTTTTTTTTCCTTTTTTCCCCCCCCCCAAAGCTGTATTTTGTACTGGTGATATTTCAAGAGGCTGCACCAGATGGAAAGATGGGAAAGTGATTTCAATAGGAAGCTGCGTTTCTGCAACACGTACTTTTCACGTATATGTATATATGGAAAATTGTAACTTCGCGCTCTATTAGTTTTTACATGCAAGTGTTGGGGCAAACCCAGGTTACCATCTGGGAAGGAGGATAAAAAGTCTGAAATCGCCGTTAAATATGGTTTCAGTTCTTAGGAAGGGTGAAAAAAAGAGCACTTTGAAGCTAGTGCACAGACATATGTTTCACAGGGACTTCAAGTTTCAGTTTGAAACAGTTGGACACAGCATTAAAGTTAGCTTACAAACATTTTGAGGCTAAAAAAAAAGGAAGACCCAACTGGCCCTGTCCTGCTGTTGAAAAAATCAGATATCCTTGAATATATGCCTTAGCACCACATACATCTTTTTTTTTTTTCCCTCCTTAACGCAAGTCCTGTTTTCTTGTCTCTGTTTGGTTTTGGGGTTGTTTTTTTTTTGGTATGGATGTAGCTTTCTAATAGCCACAGTCACCTACCGTTACTTCCCTGGAACTGGCATTCACAATGGTCTGTTTGCAGGGGCAAACTGGTTGTTTCCAGCAGCACATCCATTTGGGGAAAACACAAGGAATCTCTGGTGTCAGCTGGTGGTCCAGGATGAGGATGTGGATTTAGTAGAGGAGAAAAGAGAGGGGACTAAATCCTCGACAGGTCTCTACAGCTGTGGTTCCCCGAGCACCTGAAAAGAACTTGTTTGTGCACGGGAATGGGAGACTGCTAAATTTTGCAGCTTCTGCTACCCTCTGTATTGTTTTCTTTCCTCACTTGCTCTGTGCCTTCAACTTTGCAAACCTTTACGCCCTCACCTTAACCTACTATATTTTTCTGCGCTGGTCCCTTTGTTTTTAAAGATGTAATTGGAAAGCCCCTTTCTGCCCATCTATCCTTTAAAAAGCGCTATCAAACCTTGGCTTTGTGGTTTTCTGCTGCGCTGCAGATCTGCTCTGCACGTGCCAGTTAAAATAGCTGATTTTCTGTGGTGGCAGCATAGAGGATTTTTTACTGCCATTATGCTAAGAAACCACCAGATATTTAAACACAGCTGTCTTTGGTAAGGCAAGGGAGAAAAGCTTGAGGGAATGGGAATAAATCTAAATTTTCCTCTAGAAGTACTATGCTTTGGTCTGGTGGCGTGGATGGGGCTCAGTGTGACAAATAGATGTGTTTAAAATCAGGATTGTATTGTTAATGGTTGCTTTTTGGAAATGGTTTGTAGAGAATCTATTAATGTGATGTAATAATTCTCGGTGTTCTAACATGTCCCACTTTGTTAAATACAGTTTATTTGATAAAAGGTGAAACTTAATCCAAAACATCTTTCTTAAGGTATATTGGGAAAGAAGAAATTTTTTTTTTTTTTTGTAAGTTGGTTCAGGCTTTTCTGTATCTGATAGACTTCCCTGCACTTCTGAAAGTTCCTAAAATGATTCTGAAAGTAAATTAAGAAACCTTCATTTAGATGTAATTATTACTAAAAATGCAATGGCTATTTGTCCATTCCTATTGATTGTGCATTTAATTATTTAAAACCAAAGCATTTAAAAAAGAGAAATAAACTTTTTCTCCCCGGGACATAAGAGATACTGATACAATTCAGACAAGGCTGCAGAGCATCCTCTTACATGTTCTAATGTTTTCAGTTGTAGACGATGACTAAAGTGTCAACGTATTAAGCTAGTTATTGATGTTTGAACTAAAGGCTCAGACAGTGTAGGTACTAAAGTAATAGAAGTGGAATATTTTACTGTGGTTTTGTTTGGCAGTTGCTCTTTGGTGCTAATCGCATAGGTGGGTCTTCTGTCTCGAGTAATCGTTAAGCATGCCAAGATATGTAATGGTGTTAAGAAGCGTTGAATTGAGCAGGATACGTGTGATCTGGTAAAAGTTACAGTGCCTGGCAAAAGCTCTTTTTCTGGGAGGCGCCTGTTTGAGTTAAAGCGTTTTTTGTGATCTCGCTTCAGTGTAGTGAGCAAATCTAAGAATCTTGGAAACAAAAAAACAAGGTGAGCTTTTTTGACATAATTCGGTGCTGTCCCTGTAGAGCTGGGTAAATTTAACTCAGATAATTCAGAGTAATCAGTTAAGATTATGTGACATCTTAGTATTCTGAACTTGATGGTACTTGATTGGGCAGGAGTTGCGGAAGACCGCGCAGGAATTAGTGTTTGTGCATAAACTTTTCCTTCTGGAAGGACTTCTGTCCCTTCCCTTCTGTTGTGCACTCTTTGGGAACCAGTATTTTGACTTTTCGTATTTTTAAACGTGGGTTGGTAAACTCTAAACCATGAATTTGAAGGCATGACTAAACATAGTGTTTTTGTTGAGTGTAGAAGGAAGCAGAGTTGTTTTGTGCGCTGACTGAAGATGCTGAAGTGATCTTGGGTATGACTTGGGTATATACCTCTTAAGCTTGCTGTTTGGGTGCTGTTTGGTCTACTTTGAGGAGCATGGAACTCATTGTACAAGTATTTATCATCTTTGACAGGACATCAGCAGCTGGTCTTGCCTTTGCTGCCAGAGCTACAGCACTGTTAGTGCTTGACCTGTGGTGTATGCTCTGAATTAACTGCCAGTGGATCTTTTCAGAGCATAAGAGCAGGCAACACTATATATAACAGATTAAGACGTCTAATATACATGTACTAAGTAAGATAAGTATCTTCCGCTAGTTATTCTAATTTTCATGTAGCATACCACACTGACAGATGTTGTTAATTTGAATGTTTGTGAGCTTGAATGATCAGACAGTACCTGAACTCCTGGAATGTGTTTTTTGGTTTTTTTTAAGATAGAAAAGTTGGAGACTTTCTCATGGAGACTTTTTCTTGAAGTGCAGGTGAGCTATATGAAATAAGTGAGTTCATCTCAAGATGTTTCTCGATGTGAAAATATTTTCTTAACAGCTGTTGAATATTAACCCTTAACTTGGGACTGTAACAGCTGAGAGATTAGGAAATAGTCCAGTTTGGACCTTATTTGTGATGTTGAACTTGGATGTGTATTCTCAATTGAATGTGTAGCAGTTTATGGATTCCCCTTCACTATACCTCTGTCTCTTGGTAGGTGTGTTAATAAGATTTCACGGAGCAAATCACAGGAGACTACAATTCAATCAAGAGCTAACAAGGAGCAGAGGGAGGAAGTAGAAAAACAAATTCATGTCTTCCACTTTCTTGATGCAGCTTAGTGGCTGCTCCTCCATGTATCCACTATGTCTTGCAGCACTAAACATTTGGTATAAGTGATACATATATTAACCAGAGGACGTGATGAAATACAATTAACTTAACTTCCATTTATGACCAGATGATCGTGTTTTACGCGCCTCTTGGTCAGTCGTAAGCCCAAAGCAGCTGTGTGAAGTATGAAATGCGTATATACGAGAGAAGAATGTTTTTATTGGACAACTTAACTTAGGAAATATAGACCTTGACTGTCAAAACAAGCATAAATTCTGGAGCCCTTTGGTTGACCAGGACACACTTATGGATGAGAGAGAATCCTTCCACTTCCATTCCTCTTTTTTTGATATTCAGCAGTCACTTGGAGAGAGGAATGTGACAGACATAAAACTATTTCCAGTGTCCTTGTCTCTCTTTAAATTTTAAAAATCTTGGAATGCTGGTTGTGATACTTCTGAGGCATGGATTTTCCTTTTTCTTTTTTTTTTTTTCTTTGATGTGGCTTTTGAATCAGATGATTAGAATCAAATGTAATCTCTTATGGACTTTTAGAACACATTTATTTCCCATTAAATTTGGCTCATGCCTTTAATAAAAGTCTTGGCAAAATGTGAAAGGAACATCAGTGATTCCAAATGCAGTAATTTTAAGGGAGCGAGTAATTTTGTTTATTGTAGATGGCTCTGGCTTGGCTATCTCGTACTCCTTCGGTGTGGTTATATTACCTTTTTCTAGTCTAAAAATAGATGGCACCAAACTATGCTGAGTAAAAATATTTTCTTACACCAGAAGCGAGTACAACTGATGGGATGCAAACTTTTTTTTATGAGATCAAATCAATGTAAAGCAAAGATAGTCTCCCATATGTTTTTCACCCTGACTCTGCTTACAGTGTTGGAGTGACAGTCTCCTTGATACTTTTCAAGATTACTTTAAAATTTGCTGTGCTTCAGTGACTAATCATTTTATTGCCAATAGAAGCAATTTTAACTGTTGCAATTTAATTGCAGTGTTTCGTTAGGAGGGACAGACCTTGTGTCATGCAAAGTACTTGAGTAAGGAAGACAGAAAGCTCAGACAGAAAGGGACAATCTTGTCAGGGCAGGTATGTGTTGTGTACAGGTGAATATTCTTAGCCCCATGTAATTTGCTGCTGTTTTACGGACTTCAGTGTGAAATTAGCTCCTCATACATACAAAAAATTAGCTCTAAGGCAGTTCTACTTCATTTTGGGGTGTGGAGGGGTAGGATGCTTCCATCTCTAGACCAGAAATATAGCTTGTTATCAGTTCGTGATTAGGCTGTTGTGGTTCCTCTTTTATGAAGCCTGTGGCTTGTTTACTTTAGGAAAAGTGTTCATGGTTGTACATATAATGTTAGTTCTGTAAGTATGGCTCAGTGCGATATGCTAGTTGTATTTTGAGCTTTTTTAAAAAAAAGAAAATCCACACTCTTCCAATAAAAGGTTGCATAGTCTTGGTTTTTGTGCTTGTGTTTGGTCTTGCTTCTAGCTGTTGACAAAAGTTTGATTTCTCATAATTAACATTTGAGGCTCTTTGGAATGTGGAATACTGCATTTATTTGTAAAAAGAATCTAATGTTATGTTGTATCTGAATGTCTCCTTAGGATTGTCTGGTAGGTAAATCCTCACAAGGTAACTTTGCATGAGCTGAAAGAGACTGAATTAAGTCGAACTCTCTGACCTCTTTTTATCTGAGGAAAAAGAATATATTTAATTGTGTTTTGGGCACCAAAATACAACTTTAGGATTAAAGTCCTTGAGGTGTGGGTGATGCATTTTCAATGGTTCGTACAGCAACTTATTGGTGGAGTGATTTATAACAAAGCAAAAGCGAAACCCCATGTGTTTTCAGGACCTGTGCTTGTTACTTTTCTTTGGGAATTTCTAGGAAGCCAGAAGGAAGCTTTGCCGTTGCTGTTTTTAAAAAGGACTTAATTTTTGTTGCCTGCTGGCCAACTCAAGCGGCCAATCGTGGTGTGGGTTGTGGACGCGTGGCTGGGGATGGCGGTGGGGTATTGCACTGACCTTGCCTAGCAGGAGAAAAGCCACCTTGTCTCTTTTCTGGTTTCCCCCACACAGGAGTTTTGGCTGGCTGGTCACGTGTGGGTTGTCCTGCTGCTTTATGAGTGAAAACAAGGCCAGATAAACCCTTCGTGGCTGTGAAGATAGCACTTGTCACAAACTAAATTTTCTTCCCCACCCACTTGCCAGCAGAGCCAGCCTTGGGGCAGGGTGATGGCAGATGTGCTGCCTGCTTTCCTCCAAGGTAAGCCTGCCTCCACCCTGGGAGGAATGCGATGGGTTTCAGTATTGCAGGCCAGCATGTTCCTCTCTCTGGGGTTACAGCTGCTGCCGGACTCTCCAGTATTTCTGCCTCAAAATAAAAGGAAAAAGAAACCCAACAAAACCAACCCGACAAAAATAGAGAGACTTTGGTTTATTTTTCTATGTTGTCTGAGGTTTGGGATTTAAAAACAAAATAAACCTTCTGTAGGTGTTTATTGCTGACAGTAGGAGTTCACATGATTAGATTTGGGGTATGGAATAAGAATACAGGAAGCGATGCAAACAGTGACTACTCCTGTCTTCAAACAGACCTTTGGTGCAATCAACATATAAGACTTACAGTCCATTTAGGAGAGTTATTGAAAGAGTAAGTACACACATGATATCAAATGAAGAATGGATTTTAAGTTTCCAAATGGAGTGTTACCCATTTATAAAAAATAAGCGGTTCTGAAAAAGTGTCATTTTGTCATTTTCCCTTTGTGTGAAGAATAACTGCCCTGAGTCACGTAATGTGCTAGACAAATGTTCCCATTCACACTTAATGCATGTTTCTTTTACAGTTTTCTGACATTTGTATTTCCACGTAGATTCTTGAACAGGATTAGATTTAGTAGAGGAGCTGCGCCTGGTTTGGGGATGTTATGGGAGAGGATTGATACTTTGTAAGGACTACTTCCTGAAACCAGTTGGTGCAGAGCGTGGGAGCAGTCATTAATCTTGATGAACTGCGAAGTCTGCATACAGAATCTAGCGAACAGTTACAAGTTTTTAAAAAAAGCGGGTAAATTTTGGTTAATCCTTAAAATTATGTTGAAATACTGACAGCAAGTCTGTCCGTTCCTGGCAAACACTGGTAAAGAGCACATTAGGAAAGAGGTGGTGGGGGTAATCTATCAGATGCTCCTAGTGGTTGCTGTAAAGATTGGTATTGTATACGTTTTACCAAGAAACAACTAAGAGAGAGGATGTCCAAGTAATGCATGGACTTGAGGTGACTTGACATTTTATTTGCGTAGTTTCAATAAATTAAAAAACAAAAAGCAGGTATGGAAGCGGTGAGGATATGGAGCGCAGGTTGAAAGAGGCTGGCATTTCCCAGCGTGAATGAGTCGTGGGGCTCTCTGCCATGTAGTGTGTGCTTCAGGAA
>NW_009700991.1:7954-26827 GCF_000703405.1 Apaloderma vittatum
CCAGGGGACTTGGAGAGAATCCCCCAGTGGTAAGCGTGAGCGCTTGGAGGTCTGGGGTGTGAGAAGAGGGAACTTACAGAATGTTGTGTTGTAACCAGCTCCTTTGGTTCACCTCTGTGCTCTGGTCTTTTCCTAGCTCTGCTAATGTGCTGGAAGTGTCAGAGGCGGACTGTGGGCATGTCCCGTCTGGTAGTTCTCCTGTCCTAGGAAGTTGTGATCTCTATGAGCTTGAATTGAGATTCAAGCCACAAACTGACAAAACCGTATCCCTTTTGAATATATCACCTGTTGAATAATTCCACATTTTCTTCTGGTGTTCTTTATTAAAAAAACCCTTTCCTTTAATTACGTGTTATACAGAGCGATGTTCTCATGGTGGCATTAGGTAACATTTTTGTTTACAAAGTTCTTTCCTGTTGCTAAGGGAGATAACTTTTAAGTAGTTCAAGAATAGGTATAAGATGTAACAATGAGTGTTATCTTTCTGAATCTTGCATGTTCTAATGCATTCCCACTTACTGCTTCTATGCAATTACTGCTGAAATTATTTGCATCATGCTACGTGGGTAAGTTTTGCAGTCTAATGACTTGTTACTCAGTGTGTGTGAAATAATGCCCTTAAAGCTCAAAGCTGAGGTCATATCACACTCTTAGTTATGACCTATCTAATTCAGTTGTCTGTGTGCACAAATGAAGTTAAATTGCACAAGCTTGTCAGCACTATCAAAAATAACTGAAGTTACTCTTTGCTGCTAAAGGTCAGTAGGCTGACACTTCTGTACACTCACAGTTGTTACTAAGATAAAACTTATCTTTTCCTTTCTGGAGTTTTGAGGGGGGGAAGGGATAAATGGGGCCAGGGGAAGATATAAAATGAAAAGTAGCATTCAAATGACTGATTAGTATAAGTTAGGAAACTTAACCCTGTTTTCATCCCAGGGTAATCTTGTCCCAGGACAAGTAACTACAGAGATTTCTGATTATGGTGTGTAATTCAGTGTGAAGTTAATTCACACTCCTTTGCATTTTTTCTTGACCTGGTGGCTTTCTTTATCTGTGAATCTCTGCAGCTTCAGGAGAGAGAGCAGGAATTTACTGTCTAATTTACACAGAGACTGACAGGAAGATCTTTACTTATTATATATGGGAGATGCCACCATTGCATACATTTGATAATATTCTTTGATGGCATTTTTGTGCAGTGCAGCCATAACTGACTGTAACTTAAATCTTTGCAGTTTTAGCCTTGGAATGGGCACATCAGTTGCGCAGACTATTACTGCAGTTTAACATACTTTAAAATTTTGCCAGATATGTGCTGCTGAGAGTCCGTCTAACAAAATCCTGAGAGGAGGCGCAAAGTTGTAAGCAATGCTGCAGAGATGCTCGATCGCTTCCAACAACTGCTGGGAAGGCAGCATTATTCCCATCGGGGTGCTTCTCCTGCTTTTCTGCTTACGGGAAGAGGTGTTCCTATGAATCCCTGCAACCAGCATCTGACAAGCCTTGAAGGATTGTTTCTCCCTCCCTTAGCTGTCTGGAAAATGAGCTGCTTTTCTGTCCGGCATGCTCCAGGTAGTAGTTTTTTAAAGGGAGGGCAGATGGAGTGTTCCTCTCTGAAATTTCTCTCTGCTTAAACAAAATAGGGAATGGGGAAGACTGTGATCGGCCCTTTCCAACAGGGAGACTGAGCTGGACAGATGTTTCTTACTCAGTGCTGAGGAGGAAAGTCCCTGGCTAGGAGCTCTAGGATAAGGGTTAAAAGGTGAAGAAATCCCACGGGAGTCTCCCACTGATGGTTTCAGCCCTGCAGAAAAGATCCAAAACTTGTGTCTTTCACGTGCTTTCCTCCTCCTCCATCCTCTCATTGCAACTATTTTGTGTTTATTTTCCTACTTTTAAATTGCATAATTTAGTTCTCCGTGTCACTTCCTAATGTCTGAATCATACGTAGCTCTTCCTGCCTGCAGTAAACAAACATTTTGCTCCTGGCTCCTTTCCACACATTGGAATTGTATTTATGGAGTTGGGGGGGGATGTCCCTCTGGCAGCGTGCTTGGGAAGCTAATTCACTTGTGTACAGGTTGGATAAGGTGCTTACTGCACGCTTCTCTGGCCAGCTGTTTTCCTTGTTTTTCCAGTCTTCTGAAGTGATGTAGCTGCGCAGCCAATCAGGACGAGCAGGTGAATGGTTGGGAATGGTAAAAACAGAGTGTAAACAGTGGGTTATGAGTTTCTGAAGTTAATAACAGTAGCAGCTAGGTTGCCTCAAGTCTTTCTGCTGTTGGTGTTGATTCTTCTCACACCTTGCATGTTAGGTACGCTGCTGACATACACAGTGTCTGCCAGTTAACCAGTCACTTGTGATAAGCACTGCCTGATCTAACGTTAGGGCTTTGCTCATTTTTTGGCTTCTTTTACTGTAAGGCAAGGAGAACACCATGTGCTTTGGGAGGCATGGTCTGCCTCCATCAGCCCTCTGGATCTCTTAGTCCATATTTGTACAGTCTGTGTAATCCTCACTTTTCCTAGTCCTACTCATATTTCTAAACTTTGAAAATTCTTAATTTTATTTTTAAATCGATTGTGACTCCAGAATGTTGCACAGAAGATAAAGCTAACACCTGCGGGGATTCCCCACCTCTCCTGATGCACTCACGCTCTCCCTTTGCTCATTTCTGTCCTTTGCGGGCAAAACTTTTTCTTGAATCATGATAGACTAGATTCAAGGTGTGCTGAACACTACAGCTTCCACACTGTAACTACATGTGCAACTGTTAAATGGAGTGAACTTGGAAAATGCAGACAGCAGAGGAAAGGTCCAGCCCTTGTTTTGCAACATCGTGTTTGTACCTTCCCATCCATCTGTGCATCCTGACTTCCCTCTCCGATTCCTCCTCCTAAGAGAGAAAGAAGGGGAGAATAAGTCAAATGTATTTAGGGCAGACTACATGAGGTAAGAACACCCTGAATGTTGTACAGACTTCTTAACTGTGCTTTCTTGTAAAAGAGAGAGTGTGCCTTCTTTTCAACAGTAACGACTTATCTTGATTTTTGGCGGTGTTTCATACAGCTTTGGAAGCATATTCTCTACGCAGATGATGTAAAAAATGAAAAAAAAAATAATAATAAATTTTGCAAGCTGTTCCAGTAAAACAAAGCAATGGAATATTACTCTAGCCTGGTTTAATACGTATTTCAGAAAAGACAGTTGGAAGCAAAAAACCTTGCTGTTACATGCCATAGGAATGCCTCATGTTCCAGTTTCTGTGGGCTGAGGTTGCATAGGTGCAGGGACACGAGTTTTCCCTTGTGCCATATGTTCTCATCTGACTAGTAAAGGATGGAGTTCCTCCAAAAGGTAAATTTGAGAGATTTTTTTTTTGGCCTGGTAACTCATCTTAGAAGCTATGAGTGGGTGGGATACCCTTTGTGTCATCATCACCCACCTAGATTATTTGCCTCTGTGTTATCAAAGAATTTACATTTGTTTCCACGGTAGTGGGAGGAGTTACCAAATGCTATGATTGGGGTTAAAATGGGTTTTCTGGATTTGGAATATCAAAGTCATTTTTTTGTACGGCTGCAGTTTGAGTAATGTATAATACTAGGGGATTGGGAAGAAAACAAGTGTGATAGAAGACAATACCCTGTTTATAATAACACTCTAGTCTAAAATTATGGCAGTATTTCTTAATAACACTGTACCATGTGGGAACTGAATGTGGAAATGACCATGTGAAAATATTTTTATTTTATCCATTTGTTACATGCATTTTGGAATTCTTGAAACTAAATAGTACGTATTCAAATAAATGCCATGTTAAATAACATAGAAAATACTTCTGTGTCTTTTATATGCTGTGTGGTGAAAGTTTTGCTGTGTGGTGAAAGTTTTGCTGAATCAGAAGCAAAAA
Organism: Apaloderma vittatum; assembly: GCF_000703405.1. Lineage (NCBI taxonomy): Eukaryota > Metazoa > Chordata > Aves > Trogoniformes > Trogonidae > Apaloderma > Apaloderma vittatum. Next base: position 11,872 of record NW_009700991.1, read on the forward strand.
TGTAAGGGTTGGGTCCTGTAATTATAGCATTACAGGACCTGTCTACTATTGCCTTTTAATTTAAGCTTGTAACATAAAGTATTTCTGGTTAGAATGAAGATAACACTGGCCAAAGTGTAATGAAACCCAATTTTTTAGTCATTTGCATTCCTTTAAGTTGTGTTGTAATGTTCCACAATAATATTTTATCAGTCATAATCAGTAAATGTCACATTGGTGTGCAAATCTTTTCATTTGAAATTGAGGTTATTAAATTACACTCTTGCACTGTACTTCAGCAATTGCACTTTTGTCATTAATCTAAGGCAACAACAATCTTGCCTCCTCAAAGGATGCTGGGCTTTTAGTTGCTTTAAGATGACATGAGTAGGGTTAAAGTCAAATCTGGTGGAGGGTTGTTCCATTTTTACTAAATACTTAAAGAGTGCTTCTGTGAGCTGCTTGTGAAATTCCAGTAAGTCTCAATTTAAAGTGCAAATATTTCTCTAGGCAGTTGAACTACCCAGCCTTAAGTTGCTATAAAACACCTTTGTAGTCTTATGAGAAAAATCATACTAAGCTTTATACCAAGACTTGTAACTCCGACAGCGGGCATAAGCCAAGAAAGTGTTTGAGACTGTAGCAGAAACATGCTTTCCCATGAAATAAAATCCGTGCAGCCACCGTAATTGTGCAATAAATTATCATAAATGTGATGTCATAGTCTCTGCAACCTTCTGAAGGGGTAGTCTGATTTTGAAATCAACCCAGTAGTGAATAACAAGCCTCTGAATTGGCCCAGACAGCAGCAGACATGTCTGCATCATTTGGGAAAAGCAATCATCTCCTTAGAGAATTAAACTATTTCAAAATAGAAGCTGTTGACTCAATGTGTTAATCTTGGCTTTTCATGAAGAAGTGCAGCATCCCACGATGATTTTATTTTTTAAAAAGAATTTTTAACATTTTTTGTAACAGATCCCTAATCTACCAGCTACTTAGGTTAAAAAGAGACTGATTGGGAGAAAGTTCATTGAGGCTGTTAAATGCCATTCCTCTGAACTGCAGTTATTTCCCTGTAGCATTCAAACAACTTCTTATTCATCCGTGGAAAAAGGACCCCAGATGCAGATGCTGTTACAGGATTGTAGCTCTTGATTTACAAGCATAATTTCAAACGCTTGCCCAAGGGTGTGTTGTGAAGATTAAGCAAAATGCAACGAATCCTTAAGGTTTCAGTGGCATAATTCAGAAACTTTGTTTCTGGTCATTATTGTTTGTGATAAGAACATATTGCTTGAACCCTAGCCCTGATAGTCATGTATTATCTTAATGTAAAAAGACAAAGTGAGAAAGTCGTCTAAGTTTGTTAACAGTTCTGGATTAATAATTAAATATTGTTAATGAAATGATTTGGAAGAACATGTTGGGCTTCCACCAAGTGCAGTAAAAGTTATGTCAATGTCCAAATAAGTACATATTCTAAATATAATAAAGCATGGTATGTATTTTCCAGTTTTTACTCTACTCTCTTGGTTGTATATAGTAATTAAAACAATGTAAACAGCTTAGAAATTAGAAATTAGTCATGTGCCAACAAAAGATACCTCTTTGCCTCCCTAGCAGGGAAGTCTTCACAGCCATCCCTGTGTCCTTCAGGCAACAGCCTGGGTAAATGAATAAGCCTTGCAGTATGGCCGGAAGGTAAGGGGGAGGCAGGAGCTAAATTCAGAGCCAAGAGCCTTCTCAGAAAGCTATCTACTGGTACTTCTCCATGTTTGGGAAGCCTTGGCTCCTGCCTGGCTCAGTCTTTCCTCAGAACTTGTACAGATGTCTGCAAAAGCTTACAGGTGACCTTTTCCAAGCTCCTTCTTGTGTCAATAGTTCATTCATTCTTTATGGTTTTTTTTCTCCTTTCATCTATATACACTTTAGAAACAACCAATAACTCCTTGCTTGAGCTCTTGTATTGAGCCTTGTTGACACTATACCCTGCTGCTCTGGTAACTTGATTCATGTCTCCACTAAAAGGTCTCTTTTTCTTTCTTTTCCTTTTGGTCTCACTTTCCCTTGGGGTTCTGCAACTTCTGTGTTAGCTTGTATCTTTTCATCTTTGTGCTTTCTTGCAATTGACCTGTCTGTGGATGACTTCTCATGCTCATTTTGTAAAAGCTTTACATCAACAGCACAATGCTTCAGTCTCTCTGCTCTTAAATGCTGCCTCTTCTCTTAGTTCTCTGCTGTATACCGCTACCATTAACGTTTCGCTACCAAATGAAGTGCCTGGTTTCTTAGGAGTTGCCTTTGCTGTTCACATTCTCTATACCTGGGTTTTCCTGGTGATTAAGTTTCTTGACTGCTATAGTTGGCTGTTCCAGAAACATGCAGATGATATGGCTCACCTTTGCCATTGGGTGGGCCACGTAGGCTTTTTCTGGACAGAACCAACTGTACTGGGTATCATGTGTTTTTTTGTGTGGTTTTGTTTGTTGTTTTTTTTGTCAGGCTTGCCAACTGTATTCTGTATCTCTTAAATCAAACAACTGGGTTTTTTTCATGAATTCATTAAACTCAGACTACTTGGAGGTTGCATTTAAAGCCTTTCTCTTTAGAGTCTTATAAGACTGATTTTTTTCCTGTCTGTTCCAAGAGATCCGTACCTGTTTTTAAACTCTGTGCTAAGTTTGGAGTGGACTGATTAAACTATTTTCTGAACTATTACAACTCGAGTGTTTGTTTTGTTTACTTCTTTATTAATTTCTTCCATTGCATGTACAAAAGATTTGTAGGTGTTCTGTTCACTTGTGTATTTTTGTGACATGCTCCTAATGTCTAGAAGGATGAGGTTTGTATTTGGCCAAGCAGGATTTTAGCATTCAATATACTCCTTACTTTGGGCACGTTATTTTTTTGCATGTTGTTATTCAACATGTTTAAAAATGCTGATTATAATTTCTACGACTGCTACCCCCAAACATGCTAAATGGACATGAATGCTTTCTAGAGCAAAATAAGCAAAAGGACTGGTTTCCTCATTTTTTCTTCTGTCCTCCATTTTCCTGAGGTTGTACATTACCAAGGGAAGGAGCTGTGGACAATCTTTTCAGGAGTGTTCATGCTGAAACTTTCTTTGCTTGAAAGCACGTAGCAGGCTTTAAACGTAATTGTTCTTTTCCAGTGTATTCTGGATAGAGTGAGAGATTCTTTTGTAGCGGGATTTTGTCTATGTGGAGACCCATTAAGGCCCAAGTGCCTCGAATTTGTGCATAGAAACAATTGGCAGAATCCCGACTGCAGAGCATGGGAATTAGCTGTGCTCCGTTAGGAGCGCTGCCAAGATAAGCTGCTGTCTTCTGTATCAGCTGCAGTGTTTCTTTGTGGCCATCCTTCAGCAAAGCCCCAAATAGCGTGCATGATTCAAATTCCATTGAGATACAAAAGCAAACACAAATATGAAAGCTGACCCCTGAAAGAATGTGATTTTAGCTGGAAAGCCAAATTTTCTTTTGTTTGGTGATCTCACTATTGTAATAATAAAATAAATATAAAAGCTCCCCCCCAAAGAAAAGGAAATGAAAAACAAACAACCCCCCCAAAAGCAAACACCAAAACAAAACCTGAAGCCAGTAGAATCTTCCACGTGCATTCCTTCATCTGAATGGAGTAATAAGCTTGGAAGTCTTTGAGTGCTTCCCCCAGCATCTGTGTGTTCCCTGGGCTGAGCACCCCTGGGTCAGGTTCTCCTCTCCCAGCCTGTGTCAGGCAAGTCTGATGTGATTTGGAGCAGGGAGATACCTGTACAGGGGTGATACAACCACTAAGACTACTGCTTTCTCTTTTCATAGGTCTTCAAAAATGCTCTGAAAAAGGACATGTAACCAAATAGAATGAATGCCTCTGTTCAGGAGGTAATCTCTGTATCGCAAATGCTGTAGTGTTACCCAAGCCTGTTACTGTCCCTGAGGAAGTAGTTGCCTGAGCCGCCTCCCCAGGCTCCTGCGCGTACCAAGTGTGGTTCAGTGTACCACAGAGCCTGCTGCCAGTTGAGTTAAAACCGACCAGCCTCCGTGTTTAAGTCCTGCAATGACCATGCTTGGTGTGAGAAGATAAAGCTGTCTGCATAGAGATGTGCAAGTCCCCTGGAAGCAGTCCAGAGCTGTTTGTGTGCTGTCGTAGTTCTGCTGCCTCTCTCTGTGCAGGGTATTTCTGGAATGGGGGTGGGAGGGTGGGTAGAGAAGATGATGACTTGTTATTTTCTGATCTTGCAAACCTGCAGTGTTCTTAATGGGAATAACTGGAAAAGAAGAGGCTGCTCAGGTGTAATGAGGTTTAACTAATGTAACCAATGTTTCAACTTGTTCTACTGCATGTTTGCTCTAAGGCTTGTTTACGTATTGTATAAGCCAAACTCGCCTGTCTTGTTAGGTGAGTGTGGTTGAAGTCTGAAGAGCTAAGTGAACACACTGTAATATTTTACATAGCATTAGCAAAATATGCCCCTGTGGTATGACACGTTGATGGCATATGAAATCTATATATGCTTCTGAGATGCACTTCATAATGGTGATATCACTTTTTTGCAGATTGTGCAAAATCAGGCACACTCAAAAAATACCGTAGCTGTCTTTACGTCTTTAAGAAATAAATCAAAGGAGAGGAGGGAGAGGGCAGGGACCTGAGGTCCTAAGGAAGCTAAATGGTAGTTGAAGATTTTCTTATTGATGGTCTTCAGGGCTTGTTCTGAAATGAGTTAAAAATGTTTATGTTGAGGGATAGTTTGTATCAAGCAAGGTGATGTATGTATGTTTGTTTGTTTGTTTGTTTCAACACTCTCCCCTTTGCTGCCCCCCCCCAAGCTCATTGTCTTCTTGGTCCTTTGGTGAGCTTTTGGAGGTGATCATAGAAATATTTTTGGTATCTCATGTATTACAGCTACTATGCAGAACTTCTTTCAGAAGGTCTAGTGTGAAAAGACTGTAATAGTCATTCAGCATAACATTTTTAATCCAAAGGAAGCTTGTTCCAGTTAGGTTTTTTTCTTTTCCTCTTGAACTAAGCTTAATGAGTTAATACTAAGCAAAACTTAGCAAAGAATTTTTCAAGTAAGCCAGTTAATCAACTGTAAGTTGATAGGTATTCTGTTAAACAGACTAACATGAAATAAGTCTGGTTTTGAACCAACTTCTAGAATTAATACATTTTTTCCCTCAGTTTTGTTCATGAGAACTGTTTCAGCTACAGAATTTAGTCTCTTGTTAAAAGCTGTTGGTTTTGGTTGTTGAGGTTTTTTTATGCTTAGAGTTACTTTTTGTTGTCTCTTTTGAACATTAGCATGTAACATTCCTGTGTGTCTAAGAACCTGTAGTGTGTCAGACAAGAAAGCTGAGATTTTCAGCTGAGAGTCATACCAGAAATGCTATCTAGATTAATGGAAATAGTTCATTATAACCCATTTCTTTGATGATCTTTGTAGAACACTGTTTTGATAAAAAAGAAATCTTTAACTGTTATTTTGGTCACAGTAAAAAAATAGATATTTTAATTTTAACATGGAAACAGTAATAAAATTTCACTGTAAGTCTGAAAATGCAGGTCCACTGAAACAAAACTTTTCTAGATTATTTTCTTCCCATCTGCTCTCCCAAAAGCTTGTAAGGGAATGCAGCTTCATAATCTTGATGTTTAATGATTTTTGCCTTCCTAACATGTATGTCATGGTTTGCTTAGGCTGCGTTGTCCAGGATTTTCCAGGGTAACTTAAAACAGAGATAAAAAGCACATGCTCATGTGTAGCTTAACTTGTGCCTTATATCTCACTTTTTCCATGTAGTTATCTGACCTTCCTAATCTGTGTTACTGGAAGAAGGTTTGTGCAAAACGCTGACTTTTGTAACAGGAGAGGCTGTGACACTTAGTGGTTTTTATCAGGAGATAGTGGCTAGAAGCGAAGATGTTCCCATGTGAGAAACTTCACAGTAGTTGGGTTTTTATTTTCATTATTTCCGTTTTCAGTCCAGTTATTCAGAGTGTTATATAAGTCACTCAAGTCTTCAGACTACACTGGTGTTAGCCTGACGTGTGGGTACCATAGTGATGAAAATCTGTCTTTCCCCTGGGTCTGGAGGTGATGGTGGAGCCAGCGAGGGGCTTGGAGCACTGTGGAGACGCTGGACTTCACCCTTCTTCGTTGCACTGTCTGATGTTTCTGGGTGGAGAAAGCAACAGGCAGAAGTTCAGCCTTGAAGTAAAGAAGATTGTGACTTGTAAACTTTTCTCTGGACTAGAATAGATTTCTTTATCTAGCAAACTGGAGGTCATAGAGGAATTCCTTGCTGCTCTCACTGCCTTAAATTGCAAAGATGTGGAGAATTGAATAATGTGGGCTGAATGCACTACGGGTACTTGGATGGCCTTGTATATTTACATTTGACTTATTATAGTGTAGTCATTCTTCTTCGTCTTCTAAAATTAGCAAAGCACAGCACAATTATAATACTTTCATGCTTCAGGATAAGCTTTGCATTTCGTTAGTTCATTGGTCCTTACTTATGCTACGTCAGTTCAGGAAGAAAAATGTTAAACTGGAATAACTTGTTTTGAAAGTTCAGTACAAGTGTGTGCTTTCTTCATCTCTAATTTTGAATCTCCCACCTCTTCTCTCGGTGCAAAAGTCTGTTTGCCTTGTCCCCTATGCTAAGTTGTAGACTTTGCTACGGAGCAGCATCAAAGCGGTTTATTTGCCTTCAGATACATGTATTTATTTGATTAGAAGCTTTTAGTTGACACCCCACTAAATCTTGGGGTTTTTTTCCTCCTCCCCCACACAAATATTTCTAGGGCAAGATTCGCTGGTAAAAAATAGTAACAAGTCAGAGGCACCTTGCTTTTAGCTCAGTTATGTTTTTCGTTAGATGCTGGTGTTTGTGCATTTGGGAGGCGCTGCGGCGATCGTCACCCGGAGGGCTGATGCCAGATGAGCAGCACCATGCCGCTGCGACTAGCTGCTGGCCAACAGGCGGCTGCTTTCTCCTGATACAGGTCGTGGCCCTCAGTAATGGTGAAACACAGTGTTTTTCAACCGTTTTGGGACGCTATGTGGTTGGTAATCTGAGAACTCTTCTCCCTAAAACCTGTCCAGCGTAGGGCTGAAGGCTGCTTGCTGCTCCTCTCTCCCTCCCCAGCTGTGCGTGGCCCTGTCTTACCCTGGAGGTCACCTTCTGAGGAGACCACCCTACAGCTACCCCGTGCAGCAACTGTCCTGAGCCCCCCTGGCTGTGCCTGCCCACCTGCTTTGGGGTGGCACCACTGATTTGGTTCTGCACCTTTTTGGTTCTCTGCCTACCTGGGCTGGACCTGCACTTGGCTGGTGGGAACGGCGGCCGCAGAAGATGCTCGTGTTCCTATGGGAAGGCAGGCGGTGGTGTTTATCTTCCTTGAACGCCACTTTAAAGGTAGCTGGTGAGGAATGCACGCTCTTTAAAGATCACAGTCGTGTAGTTTTGTTGGTTTTTTTTTTATGGATACTTTGAAAGGCAAAAGAGCGTTCAACTGGGTTAGCGGGCAAATAAATGAACATGGCCCTGGGGCCTCGTGCTCTGTTTGAGGGTTGTGCTAACATACCTTTCCAACAAAACCAGAAGGATGAGATAGTCAGTAGTCGCATTTTTCTTCCTTCTGTGACTTTTGCAGAGACTGGGTGAAAAATGAAACCCGTGCTTCAGACCACTCCAGTGCGTGGACACGTACTTCATCTCAGTATCTTTCCTTGTAGTTGATTCTAATGGAAGTAACCTTTTTCACCACACATTTTTCTTGTTTGCAGGCTTCTGTGTGACCTTGCAGTGAAGTCATAAAAGCTTGGATCTTTGCTATCGCAATCCTTGCCATAGCAACATGCGTCATAGCCGTATAATTATTTATTTAATGGGTTTAATTATGAAAACTGGGAAAGGCACTTATGAAAACTGGATCAAGTAGGAGGAAAAAAAAATACTACTTTTAAAGTAAAAATAAAAAGCGCTTTCACAGAAACCTGAGACCAGAGTAATTTAAGTACTGAAGCCTTTGTTTTAAACTGCTTTACTTTCTTCCTTGTCTGCCTTTTCCTCCTTTTTTTTAATTTTTTTTTTCTGTTTGCTGTGCAAGTACCATGCAGCTGCTTCAGTGATTTCCCCCCCCCTCTCGTTTGGAGACCTATAAATACACTTCATTTGTCATGTTGCTTCCTAATAGCTTTGCTTCCAGATAGCTTTGGTATTCAAAAATTTTTATCTTTGAATTTCATACTACCATGTAAAAAATAATGAGGCATCCTAAAACTGAATGCTCATTTTTAGTGCTTAAATTTCAGATTGTCTACAGCTTTTTCTCCTTGTGTTAAGAAATCATTTCTGCTATTGACAAGCCTTCTCAGAAGGAACTGTCTACAGGAATAAAATTTCAAGTATTGAGGAACGTACAGACACTACACACTCTTAGAGAGCCTATGCATTTTTTATAACTGGGAGTGCTATGCTCTGGAGGATTTCTTCATTTATTATCATTAGCGTGTACACCAAAAGGTACACGATCGGCGGTATCTTGCAGTAGTATTCTGGCGGATTGATCTCTGATTAATGGTTGTTCCTTTTCCTTAATTCATGAGGGAAGACTGAAATAAGACAGATAACTTACTGATTCCGCTTCAGCCTTACTGACATGTTGTGAGTCTTTCCATTTAAATCGATAGATACCTCAGGAACAGTAGCAGAAAAATACCTGGGCTCCTGGCAGAGATGCCCGATCTTCCGTCTCAGCCTCCAGGCTGCACTGGAGTTTTGAATGAGAGTGGGAGCAAGCGGAGTAGGAGCATCGGAGCAGGTCTTGGCAGCTTAGGCTTTTATAGACATTTCTTGCTACAAGTACATTAAAGGCTGGTTGCGAAATATAACATGGTGACAGAGCAGTGAATTTGTTAATCCAGGATGGGGCTAGAATTTCAAATTTGTGAACTTCTGGCATGGAGGGGAGGGTGGGGTTTTGGAAAGGGTTTCATTAGTTGGATCGCGATACAAAATGCCAAGACTTTAAGTGAATAACTCAAAAATGTAACTTGGAAGAACTTTTCTGTTGAAGTTATTACTTGACTCGGAAGCCTTTGTGAGTATTCCTGCTCAGGCCTGATGCATGGAAGCACAATTTCCTTTTTTGTTTGTTTCGGGCTTTTTTGCAACGCTGAAATGTGAAACCCTTCCTGTTGGCATGCTGGTTGACTTTAACTGCTTCTTTGGTAGTCTCTTTCTTGTTGTGTAGGAAGAGGAGACATCTACTCTGCTGTCTGTTGAGAGCTTTATGGGACATAATCTTCTTTCTCTTGGAAAATTACTTCTTTTGCTTTTTATTCCACAGATGTGTTACAAGGCTTGTGTATAGGACCTGCAAACTGATAACAGTATGTTGGGAGAAAAATCTTGCAGTAATTGTTGCATCTGTTTCATTCCTGTTGTATGTTCTTGGCTGCCCGTGAAATTCTGTCCTTTGCTGTTGCAGTGCTCATGAGAGAGTGCCTTACTCTTGGGACCTGCCTTGTGGCATCACTATTCAGGAGAGGAATTGGCAAAACCCTTTGGGGTTAAAAACGGGCAACCCTCCCCCCCCCCCCCCAACTTCAGTTGTCCCCTGGCCTACAATATTGGAGGCTCAGAAGTTCGCCTCTGGAGCTCTGTGAGGTTCCCGGATAGACTTGGTGGTGGTCAAGTAAAGCATGTTTTTATATTCCTACTTAATCTTTACCCCGCGTTGAATCCAGGCATACATTTAACGTTCACAGTAGTACTCTAAGTTCCTCTGGGCCTTCGAAGTTATAGCTGTACCAAGCTAAAAGTACTAAATGCAAAGGTGTGCAGAAGTGTGTACAACTTTGTAAGGTGTCTCTCTGCAGCTGTTTTGACTTCAATACTGTCTCCCTTAGTCAAGCATCCAAAACTTGAAGGAAACTTGCAGTGGGAAGCCTTTGGTTTAAAATAACAGGAGACCTCCCATTTGAAATCACTGCACTGTATTGTCAAACTGGATAAGCAAGAGCTATCTAAGGTCTTCCACAGCACGTTGTGGGTGTTGTCACCGTCTTGTTGGTGGCTGGCTGGTATCACCAGCAGATACTTCTCTATTAGCTTAAACTTACCAGGGCTCAAAAACTTGTTTATTTGGGTATAGTGAAGCTTTAGCGTTTGGCAAGACAGGTGAAGTTCTGACAGTGTCCTTTGTAAAGCTTCTCCTCCCTTTTCTGGAGCAAAGTCGTCCTACAAGTCTGCCATCGCCCCAAGTCAGTAGTTGCTATGGGGAAATATGTGTGTGTGTGTGTGTGTGTGTGTGTGTGTGTGTGTGTGTATTTTTTTGCCTGCACCAGAAATGTAGCACATCCACAATGGAGCTCTTTGCTGTCTGGCTGAATGGCATTTTAAGAAAAAATGGTGTTTTAGAACAAGATACGCAGGCGGACCTCTTTCTCTGCTGTTCCTTATCTCTGCTGGATTCCTCTTGACTTGATGAATGTTTCTCCTTCAGACAGAAGCTTTTGTTCTTATTTTGGGCTCTGAATGCAGAAACAGGGAGAGGAGTTGGCCTGTAGCAGCAGAAAAGCTGTACTTGACCAGCGAGGTGGTTTACTGGGAGCTTTAGAAGTGAACCTCCACCTGGTGAGAAGGGAGTGGCGGGAATAACTTGTACCTAAGAAAACAAACAAAAACCCCCAAAAGGAATAGGACAACTTTGTAATGTTACAGTCTCTTCCATCTGCCTAAGGCAAGGTCACTAAATTCACCCTTTGCTTCCATAAAGCTTTCACGTGGTGTGGGAAGCCTTAGCCTTATAGTCCAAGAAGCTACTGAAGAAAAACTGTTTCTTCCATTGCAGTTTCATCTTTTTTTTCCTTGCCTGTATCTTGACAATTAAACTGCATTTCTTCAGAGGAGGATCAGATGTTCTTTTAATGTTGCAGCAAAACTGTACCACTTAACCATGTTTTGATGCATAATGTAATCAGCTTGATTGCTTTTTAATATGTCATTCAGACCTGCAGTTGCTGTCAGCTGGGCTGAATCTGCTCTCATGGGGAATTTCAGTAATACTTCCTGGTGCATCACAGCACCTGATGGCAACAGGAGTGGGTTTTTTTCAGAGCTGAATCTGTGTCTCCGGAGGGTAAATGGTGACCTCATAGGGGGAAACCGAAGGAAGTTGTGGAAAAGGTGATGGGTTCTTGGTCTTTCCCTGCTTCTGCGGTGAGGAGGGAAGGGCTGAATAGAATTAAGGCTCTTTGTGCCTCGTGTACCAGGCAGCACAGCTGCGCCGGTGTCTGACAGGCATAAGTGGTGCTGGGTACATTACTTTGCAGCTTTTCTCAGGTGGAAAGGCTGAGGGAGATGGAGTGGCAGCCTGGAAGCTGTGCTACTGAGTTTTCCTTCTTGGATGTTAGTCGTGCGTGGCTTGTGGTTTGATTGGTGCAAAACTAGTACTGAGCTTGAACAGCTTTCTTAATGCTGTTCTGTTTACTTTGCAAATCACAGTGCTAGGCTGCGTTAGGAGACAGGGCTTTCCTTTTTGAGTGTTTTGTTCTTGAAAGGCTTTATTGACAGTGTGAGGTGTGAAAATAAGACGTGCAAGTGGCTACGCTTGCTTTTTTTTTTTCTCCACCATCTGAGTGTAGTAATATATCAGATTTAATACAAACATGATCTCGCTAAAATACCAGCTGGTTGAATGGGAGATATTTTAATGTTGTGTATTTTGATTAATTGTGAACTAGACAGGTTTAATTAAGATTTTCAGTTTTCTTCCTGGAATGTGCTAGAAGATACAGATATTTTCATTTCTCCATCATCAAAAGGAAGTGGGGAAAAAAACAAAACCCAAACCCATATGGGTTCATTAGAAATCTGCAAGTGGTATAGGTAAGAAGTTACACTTGGGATTTTCATGTATTTGCTTGCTTAAGCATAGTATAATAAATTGAGCATTCAGAGATCTTTTTCTTAACAGCAATTTGCCTAGTTTTAAACTTCTGTGGCAAGGTGCTTGGCTGCAGCTTGGATGAGTTAAAAATGGCGAGTAGCTGGTTTATATATACTGGGCAAAAAAGAAATTCTGACATATTGAAGTACTTGCGAAGTGTCCTGAAGGGGAAGGGGGGAAGGGAAAGTTCTCTGTGGGAGTGTGAGGAAGGATTAGAACTGAGACAATAAGTAATCTTCCTCCCCTCTTTTTAAAGAAAGAAGGCTTTCCAAGTAACACTTGTGGAAAGAATAAATATCACTAATTAGAAAGACTTAAAGATAATATAAAGGATATTGGTTAAAACAAGACTAATAACTCACCTCTTGAAGCTGGTTCTGCAGCGCATGCAAGTCATGTAAATCTTGTGTAAAATACAGATATTGGTTTCTTATTGTCATGTCTGCCTCTGTGGTCTTTTCTCCTCCCCTCTTTTCTCTGTAGAAAACTTCTTGGCGAGGCTATCGATGCAAATTTGACCTTTAAGTTTTTCACTGAACAGCTCGTGTATCAGGAAATAGCTCAGAGTGTGCAAGATAATTTATTGCAGGAATTTAGTGCATTTTATCACTCTTGGAAACTTTCAAGGCCTTTAAAAAAATCAATCTCTTTAATCTTACCCTTTACCACGAAGAAGTTCTGCTTGTCAAGCGTGCGTGCGAGGTGCTCGATCACGGGGCTGGAGCACCTTGGCGGCGCTTTCACTGTGTGAAGCCTGAGTCCGGTTGCCTTATACATACCTTGGTGTTTGAACAGGGACAGCTGTCGAGCAGGGAGGGGGGATGTCTGTCCGTCTGGTTGGTTGGTTTTGTTTGTTTTGAACCAGATTGTGGCCTGCGTTGGGCGGCACCTGCATCCGTAATGCTCCAGTGCTGGTCCCGCGTGAGCGAGCAGGTTTCTTGCTCGGCTGCCTCCCGGCATTGGGGCGGCGGGGGGGCAGATCTGAGCAAAGGATGCAACCCCCCCTCCATTTTCTCTCGCCGTCCCCTGTGTCTTGCTTCTGTGGCCGTATTAATATGGAGCAGTTGAAGTCACTGAGTTGGCCGTGAGCCAGCCTGAGCTGCATGTGCAGCTTCTGCGAAGACCACTGTGATGCGCGGAGCAGTGATGTGAGTCGGGGATGGATAGAGGGGCAGCGCCAAGGGAAAGGTAGGTCTTGTCTCTCTGTCCCACCGTCCTCGGCGTATCCAAATGCCGCTCGTGCGCTTGGCGTTTCCTTTCTTCTCCTGGCTAGCCTCCCTTTCTGTCCCACTGGGATAATTTTACTTTCTTTCTGGTTAGACCAACCGACGCTGTTTTGTAAGCTAATGGTCTGTCTCCATTAAGTCATTAAGCAACCGCGCTTCATTGATGGAAGTCTCGTTCAACAGATTTGGCGTTGCAGGTCAGGAGACTATCTCTGGGTGACACAAAGGCAGGTGTGCAGCTCTGAGCACATCCTGCAAGTCAAATCTTTTTAAATTGTGGCTGGAGTGCCTTTGTACATCACAGCTAATAAATAGAAGTAGCAACTCGGTTCATCTTGGAAGTTTCTGTGTTTACCTTTCCTTTTGAGAAAAGTTAAACTTTTGCAGTCAAGCTTTTTGCCTAAAATATTGTAGAGGTTACTGAACTGTGGTGAAAAACATCATGTGAAAACTGAAGTAATCTCAGCAGGGTTTTTGTGTCATGATTCGATAAACCCATTTCACATGCATAGAACTTGGTACTTCTGTTGACTTATAATCTCGATGACTTTTTACTTGGATGTAAAGAGACTTCAGATGTGCGCTGAAACACTAACTGGATTTACTGTGGTGTTTAATATGCTTTTTCTTAGAACAGTGTTGGTGAACTTTTAGAGAAGCAGTTCCTCGTAATCTTTTTATGAGCTCTCCTCAAGGACGATAACAATAAAAGGGAGAATGTTTGAAAACATACCACAGAAAGCTAACAAAAAAAGCCTGAATGACTTGTGCTTCCTTAGATTTATCTGAGAGGGGGGGAACAAAAAATCCTGTTGGGGATGTGCTGACTGTCTAGATTCTTGTAACTATCTGAAGAAGCCTAATTAACAATTGAAATACAGTCTTTGCTCTTAAAGTAACTTTTAAAAACTTCTTTAAACTGAGGTGTTTTTCCTCTCACGTGGCACTTCTGTTAAAGAAACCAGTCTGAGATAATGTATTGTCCAGAGATGCCTGGTGCTCGCTCCTCAAGTAAGGAAAGGTAAAACTAACCTTGGTTGCGGTTCACAGTTTGGGTGCTGATATTTTGTTACTGAAAATCAACTATAGCACTGTTTCTGGTTTTGGGAACAATTGTACTGATTTGGCTTTAAAGGAGGAACTTTCACTGTGCTTTCCAGTTCACCCGATGAGTTACACAGCATGCAAAAAATTGTGTGGGGCTTTATTGTGTGTTTTTGTTTTGGTTTCTAATTTGTTTTGTTTTTTTTTTAGCTGTAGACTTTTGGAAATGTGCTTGTAAGACGTGTGATGTGAGATATGACTTGATTTCTACTCTAAATTTCTGTATCTTATATATGCATTTTTTAGTTGTAACCACCTTTTTTCCTGTAGGAGTTTACCAAACACCTCTGGCTGCGTTTAACTCTCTAGTTAAAAGCACAGGAGAATAATTTGAAACGTGAGTTTGGAGTAGCATGTCTCTGTAACAGCCCATATGAAATATAACTAGGCTTTCTTATTCAAGTGTCAGGATTTGATAGTAATATAAAACAGGAGAGACTAGTGATGTAGCCACATTGAAATAAGTAACTGGAAATTTAGTTTCTCTGTATACTTGATGTAAAAAAATACAAAGTCTTAAGTGGCAAAGCAGGGATGACTGGGGAGATGGCAAGGCATTTCACCTTCTCAGTCTGTCAAACGGGATAGCATGTAACTGAGTTGTTGGGGACTGTTGTGATTTTAAATATTTTCCGTGTGCATGCTTCTTGTGTGTC
>NW_009700992.1:0-13878 GCF_000703405.1 Apaloderma vittatum
CCAGAAGATCTTTTGAGGTCCCTTCCAACCCTTGCAATTCTGTGATTCTCTCAGCATCACTTTAGCCTTAAAATAGCTGCTTGAAATAGGTGACTTCATCATTCTCTGAGGTCAAGCAGCGTGGTCCGTTAGCTCTTATCTGTCATTCCCCAGCTGCCAGGCTGTGGCAGAAATGTCCTGCCATGGCTCAGCAGTTTGGGCCATGTCACTGGTGTTACCTGTGATAAAAACTGATGTGTCCTTGGCCTGTGTTACCAACCCACTGTGCTGCTTCAGAAGAAGTGGTGAGAACAATACTGATGGATGTAGCAGCATAGGTAGTGTAGTGTAACCTGGAGTGGCCCCAGAAAACTTTTATCCTGGTATTCCCACACCAGGACAAATAGGAGGGCCCTCATGCAGACATTTCCAATGGGAGAAAATTCAGTAATTAAGGGAACAGGGCAGTTGAACTCTGGTCCTGGTGCTAAAGCATGAGGAAGGCTGGAAAGAGAAAAAAATATCTTCTGACAGCAGTTCACACATACACACAAAATCTGTTGAGGGAGTAATTAATGAGATGACAAAACATAGTATTTGCTGAAAGGTCATGTTCTGTTAGGAGGAATCACAACTCTTTTGCTGAGATGGACTTTGTGACGGGCATTAATGATTGTATTTGCTGTACAGATCAATGACTAGTGAAGAACTATTGAGGTGATTTATCTCCCAGTCCTGGCAGGAGAACGTCTGCAAGCTTCTGTCAGAATGGTATGTACTGACTTACCTGGCTAGCAGCAGGAACTGAGCCCTATTTCAGATCTCCAAGAGTTAAATGGATGAGGCAACATTTTGTTTTCTTTAAGCTGTGTCCAAATTTCTTGGAGGTTTATGTCTCCAGCCTCCATGTTTTACTGGAAATGAGAATTCCTGTCAGACATACACAATTTTGTTGATGAATCTGATTTTAAGTAAAGTTGTCATCTAACTTTTTGCCCAGATGTATTTTTTTTGAATCACAGAATCTATGATTATGTCAGGGTTGGAAGGGACCTTAAAGATCACCTATTCCCACCCCCCCTGCCATGGGCAGGGACATTCCCCCACTAGATCAGGCTGCCCAGAGCCCCATCCATCCCGGCCTTAAAAACTTCCAGGGATGGGGCTTCCACCCCCTCTCTGGGCAGCTTGTGCCAGGGTCTCACCACCCTCATGGGGAAGAACTTCTTCCTAACGTCCAATCTGAACTGATCCATCTCTAGCTTCAATCCATTCCCTCTAGTCCTATCACTATCCAACATCCTAAAAAGCCCCTTACCAGCCTTCTTGTAGCCCCCTTGAGATACTGGAAGGCCACAATAAGGTCTCATCAGAGCTACCTTTTCCCCAGACTGAACAGCCCCAACTCTCTCTGTCTGTCTTCATAGGAGAGGTGCTCCAGCCCTCTGAGCATCCTCGTGGCCCTTCTCTGGACATGCTCCAGCATGTCCAGATCATTCTTGTGCTGTGGGCTCCAGAACTGGACGCAGGACTCCAAGTGGGGTCTCACAAGAGTGGAGTAGAGGGGGAGGATCACCTCCCTCGACCTGCTGGCCACACACCTCTTGATGCAGCCCAGGACACGATTGGCTTTCTGGGATGCAAGCGCACCCTGACGGCTCATGTTGAGCTCATGTTGAGCTTCTCCTCAGGGCTGCTCTCAAGCCAATCACTGCCCAGCCTATATCGGTGCTTGGGATTGCCCTGACCCAGAGGGAGGACCTTGCACTTGGTCTTGTTGAACTTCATGAGGTTGGCCTGGGCCCACCTCTCCAGCCTGTCGAGGTTCCTCTGGATGGCATCCCTACCCTCCGGGGTGTCAGCTGCCCTGCACAGCTTGGTCTTGTCAGCAAACTTCCTGAGGATGCACTCAATGCTACTGTCCATGTTGCTGACGAAGACGTTAAACAAGACTGGTCCCAATAATTTGTTGTAATTCTTCCAGCCAGTGAGGCTGTTGGCATCACTTAGCTGAGACGGAAATGCTACAAGTTAGCGTGTATGTACAAGATAATTGAAACAAGCAAGTAACTGGCAGCTCAACGCGATAGTGATCTCTCCTTTGCATTAGGGTCCCATTAGCCCAGCCAAGGAACCACATGAAAAATTCTCCAATGTAAAAACATTCCAAACCTGAACCTTGGCAGGAGCTGAAATACTAAATATTGGCCCAAAGCCAGATTTAGCTAATGGGATGCTGTGGAAGGTGGGATTTTCCAGTGTGTGGTTCCCATTACTACATTAATAAATACGTTAATTTTTTAAAAAGAAAAAGGCAAGTCAATTCTGGGAAAGCATGTAACATGTAGTGAGGTTGCTTTCTGAGTGTGGCAGCTGCAACTAGAATGAGATATAAGAATTTTAGGTTTGCCTTTTCTTCAAAATACTCTGAAACTCTTAGAGGCTATCAGCAAATAAAAGAATATTAAGACAACTGAGAAAAGACTTAATAGAGATCTTTCATTCTTCGCCCCCTCCTTCTCCATCTCCCTGTGTCTCTGTCTCTCTTTGTTATAAAACGTATTTGTAATATCTGTGGGTAGCTTGCTAATGGGTTTGTACTTACTGATAAAAGTTACTGTGCTCCTGACGTTTTTCTTTTTCTTAATTATCCACTTCTTACCTTCAAAGACTCTCTTTAATTCTCTAGATCTCTTTCCTCTCTAGCACGTCAGACTTGATTTTTCACCCTCTGCTGAAATCGCAACTCAGCAATGTATTAAACCTGTTGAATATTTTTCATGCCCATAATGCCACTTAGATTCGAGGAAATGTTTAAGTGTGTGCTTTATTTTAAGACCCGTGCATAAATACCGTGAAAGTTAAATATTTTCTCAAATGCTTCCTTGAGTGGGGATGAGGGGCTTTTCTGTGAGTAAAGAGAAACCTTATTCTTAGCACTGAAAGGCAAGAGAGCAATCTAGAGTGCCTGCTACCCTGTGTTGTCAATGGGGGCTGTAAATGTAAACCCTCTGCTAAGTACCTGCTAGTCTTTAAAAATACAGGCATCCATCAGAAATGGTCTGATGAGAGAAAAAAATAATATAAAAACTTAGATTTGTGAATTTCTTTGTGTGTAAGCATGGATTGCCTATTGGTTCTGGTAAGTGGTGACTTTTTAGTGCCTTTGTTAGATATGTCGGACAAAATGGAGGCAGTGTGGCCTTGGATGGATTTTTGATGTGAATATCCATCGTGCTTTTAGGTGTGTGCGTGCCCCTGCTTGATTCATGCTTGGTAGGAAGGGGTCACTGGGCTGAGAGCTAATGAACTGCCATGGTAACTCATAAATTGTGTGGAAAATCCTGCAGTTCTGCCACATTAATAATCCTGCCATCCTGCTTTATGAGGCAATAAGCTGAGTCCCAGAGGCCAAGCGCTTCACATCCTGATGAGACAATTGGACAGGTAAGGGATAAAGTGTGAGCACAGGGACAGCAGCTACTGTTGTTTTGCTGGGAGACCAAACGGGGTCAATGAGAGGTGATAGAGATGCTCTGGGGCAATGTGAGTGTCCTGACCTTTGAAGTCTTTGGGCAAGCAGTCTAGCTTTCGCCAAAATGTTGTTTAAATAAATATTCTATCGAGTTGGGCGACAGGTAGGGTTTGTGCTATGCAAGAGAGCTCTGAGGTGGTTGTCTTCATGATGGTGAGGAGGGAGGCTAAAGAACCGCACAAGTTCTCTCCAGTTATCTCAAAGGGAGCGCTCCAGTCCATTAGCTCCCAGGCTGTAAATCTATCAGTGCCTCAGGCTGCATGAATGTAATGGTCCTTTTTGCTCTTTAAATTTGTAAAATGATGAATGTAGAAAATGTATTTCTATCACTGCAGAAAATGCTTTCTGTTGCTATGAAAAGCAATGTCCAAGATCTGCAAAAATTAGAAAAGCAGCAATTCTAGACTTTCAAGAAAAAACAAAAGCCTTTTACACTCTTTTGAAACAGGGCAATGCAGGCAGAGTCTTGCTAGAAAAAATAGACATAGAATATATAATGCAGATTTCCTTTCTTCAAAAGTTGAAATAAAATTGATGTTTACAAACAAGTAAACATTTTAAGCAACCTAGCTCTAGGGATGTTACACTGAATGTATTGTGTCTGATAATGTCTGTTTAACTGGGATTCTTGTGGTGTGCTGTAAAGCAGAACTCACAGATATGCAAATTTTAAATTCATGGCCATGTAGTTTGACCTCCAAATAAATGAAGAACAGAATAATGGTATAATTCCGTTATATGACTGCTTTCAATGTCAAGATGTTGAGTTCAAAAACAGTTTAAGATGTCTATTTGGATCCTCTGTCTTATTTTCCTAAGCCAATAGAAGTTTGTCTAGTAATTTTTGTATCAAGCTTGTGCCTCTCTTCAAGCTGTAGTGTATTTTAAAAAAAGCTATCCAGTCCTCATGTAATGACTATAAAAAATGAAAAATTCATGAAGTCAGGTTCATCTGACCAAGTGTAGACACATAAGCCATAGAGATTTATAATGTAGACATTCCCATCTGAGAAAAATTCCTTTTACAGGTAATGGAGAGAAACAGCTGCTTCTGAGGCACAAATCATCTCATCCTACAGAAGGTGCCTGAAAGAGATGAACTGCATATGTGAAGCGACAGTTCTCCTGTATTGACTATAAAGAGAGCTTCTGGTGCTTAGCTGACTTATTGTTATCTACCTGTAGGATCTCTGCAATGCAGATACCTACAGCTGATTAGATGGCTTTCAACCACCGTGTTCTTACACATATGCTCCCTTTGGTCAAAATTATCACTGCCACATAATGATAATGGTAATACTAGCATGTTCTCCTTGCTTTTATTAGTTTTCACTCCCACTATTTGACTGTATCTTCAATTACCATATATTTTTTTCAGGTAAAAGATGAACGTAATGCTTATTTAAGTTCTTAAGGAGAGGAGAATTTGGTCCCCTGAACCTTGAGAGATTACATGTAGCCAGACACGAGCGTTAATGCTGAAAAAGTTTAAAATAGCAGTTCAGTGTCTTGCTCCTCAGCTCGAGGTTTTATCAGTCTCCAGACTTGGGTTTGGAGAAGGACTTTCCTATTAATTGGGTTTGCATGGGATTGAGATCTACTTTCTGTATTTCACCTTTGTAAATTCCCTTGATGTTTCTAGGAGTTTTTATGGGATTGATAGCTTTGCTGCCTTCTTTGACTGGCTTGAGATTTTTTTTTTTCTCTTGGTCTTTTGTTCTCAAGGTCAGATTTGTGGTAGACTGTCAGGGACTGCAGCTGGTGGTATGGAGAAGGGGGCAGAGTAGGTTTTCATCGGTGGTGTAACATCTGTTGCCTGCTCCTGCAAACAAATGGACTTGTTGAACCTTCTTTCAGCCTTTTACATGTTTCCATCCAGGGGGAGGAAAAGCAAGGAGGTCCTTTCTCTTTTCAGAAACCTAGACCTCACTGTCAGAAATACTTATAATTCACAGAACCTGTTAAGAAAGCACGTGGCAGTGTAACTAATGATGGCATCAGGATGGCTGAGCACAAAGCCGACATTTTCCAGCTTGTGGGGCTGTAACTTTTGTCTTCTTCGGCGATGGTGAGTTTTTGTGGCTGCAGTTTCACGAACCTTAGAGAGAAGCAAAGGAGGAAATCCCTCAGTCAGCAAGGGTCATATAATTTGGATTCATGGCACAGATCTGTTGGAGATCATGTACTATCTGAGGGTAAAGGCAAGATGCCATCTCTTTTGCTAACTAGTGCTAAGGTGAGTGGGGCACATGTTTCACTAATGGATTTGGAGGTACCTGCTAATAACAGGCTATAGTAGCTCTGCCATCCTACATCAAGAAGGAATATGCTATAGAGGCAAATAACTGTTTAGGTTTAACATTAGTGATTGCACAAGAATGTGAAACGTGAGCGACGTGGCACAAATGGCCTGATTGGTTTTAAGATGAAGCTTGGTAAATTAGGTAATCGGAAGCTGTCATTGTGCTTCCCCTGTTTGTCTTTGCTTACTGTACAACTCCTTGTAGCTTGATTTGAATCACACATCCAGAAGAGTCCGAACACGTCTGGCCTGGCTGGCCCAGACACAGCAACTCTTCGTTACCAGGGCAGAATGAACCCATGTCTGACACAGATCAGAGTAAATAAATATTCTGAGGAAGCAGAGCTCTTCGTCTTAGGTGGAGGAGGAGCAGGTAATGCTGTCACCTCAAGGGAAAAGCTTGAAAGCCCTTTGATTCTTGCAGAGAAGAAATGGAGACCTGGAGATAAAAATCATTGCCTTGGGGAGGGGGAAGATGGAAGATGGGGCTGGAGGAAGCAGAGGGGGAGTTCAAAGGACAACTTTTATGATGATCCTAAGCAGAATGAGCTGGAAGACATGTGCCACCTTACAATTAGGCAAGTATGCTGCTGTGGTCCTCCATCTCCACTCTTACTGGGAAGCATATAGAGCTTCTACTTTGAAATAAAAGGAGTCCTGTAAAGAGTCAGCTAAGGTATTCTGCAACCCCTGACCCCCGCTGTTCACAAGGTGTGTGCTCACCCGAGACCTATATTCCTGTTATTTCTTTTTTTTCCTTTTTAATTTTGCTTTGCGTTAGTTGATAAGGACCAGAGTCTAAGTTTTAGAATGGACCCAGACTTTCTATTGTAGTAACTGTAATGCTAAACTCTAATGGAATCAAGATTTTATGGTGGCTGACAAACCTTTGAGGTTTCTAAACAGATTTGCTCATTGAATGACTTCCTCTGGCATAAATATGCACATGTCCTTGGGGATGAATAGCAATCTGCCAGCTAGAGAACTCATTTCAGGCCAGGGGGTGGATCCAGACTGAGGGTGGTCTGCCTGGCTGGCCTGAAACCTCCATGCTTAAATAGGGTGAGTAGAGCCTTGAAAGCAATTGTCATCCATCCATGAGTTCACCTCAGAAAAGCAGATCTACCTGAGAATGATTGTGCAAGATGACATCTAAATTCAATGTATGTAAAGAAAATCTTTCAGGAAGTCTAGAGAGAGATAAGTGGAGCAGAATTAAAGTTACATGGGTGGTGATTTTTTTTTTTCTGTAAGCAGAACCCTGCATTACAAGTTTTCTATTCTTTCACATAGTGACTTCCTTAGTGGTGTTTTTTAAAAAATTCTGATCATGAATGAGTGGTAGATATTTACCGTTTCATTGTCACAGGCTACTTTTTTACCTGGGAAACTCACTGAATAGCCTCGTTAAATAGGGTTACTGTTGATTCTCCTTGCCTGTCAAGACTTGCACAGGTTTCAAATGTAGTAATTGGCTGTAGTGTTGCCACATATGAGTCTTCTTTCCTGGGAGGGTGGTAGGCAGCTGGTCTGCCAGCCCCTTTCATGCAGGAGACTGCAGGCTATAGCCAGAGGAATGTCTCAGCAATGAATGGCTGACCCTTCTCATTCAGCGATCACCCTAACTCCTCCTAATTGAGGTTAATGCCAAAAGCATTGACACCTTGATGCTAACTCATTAGTGCCTGGAGGCTACTGGAGATTGCTGACAGCCCAGTGAAACACTCATTAGATTAAATTTAAAGGGAGGGTTTGACACCATGACCGATTAAGATATATTTGCATGGATCACATATATATAGGTCTCCCCTTTTTGAAAATGCGTCAAGAAAATGCCATTTCCTTGGACCATTTGTAGAAGGATTCACATCTAGCGTCTTTCTGTGAGCACGTGCACATTTCTCTGCTGTGCACGTACCACCACCGTCCTGCTGTGTTCTAGCTGCCCTCTCTTCTCTTTCTCCACTTTAATGTGATGCAAACAGGAAATTCTCTGGGATTTGGAAAAACCTTGTTCCTAACCATGAAAAAAGAACTGGAAGAGTGGGACAGAGAGGGGAAATAAATAGCAATTTTGTGAAAGCCACCAAAGATGCAAATATATGCGACCTCCGTGATGGGGTCCCTTGGTACAACTGGGGTTTGTGAGCTGCTGCTGAAATAGATTAACAACAGCAGCCACTCAGTGGTGTCTATAGCTGATGAGTGAAAGGTACATGGGCATCAAATGTGTATGTAATTGCTGGGAAGTGCCCTAGTGATTTACAAAATGTTACCATGCCTACAAGCCTCAGCAAGGACTGTCCTGTTGTGTAATGCACCCACTTATTAAGAAACAGTCCCTGGAATGAGTAATGTAGTGGTTATGTAGGCAGGGCCAGGCAGACTTTGGGAGAAAGTATCAGTCTCATTTTATGTGTGGAGACAACATTACACAAGGGTTTGTGTCATAGGACCTGAATCTAAGGTTTATCAACTTAAAACCTTACTTGTGTATGTCTCCTCCCTACCTCGTAGCTTATCGATGTGTATTCTGTCGTGACTTTGTTCATGAAGAGAACCATGCTTTGTTCTTCAGGTGGAACTTTCACTGTGCACTATATCCTGCCTAATCCTTCCTCACATGAGATGAGAAGAAAGCCGCAGGATGTGGCAAGATAATTTTTCTTTCTTTTTCCTGTTTTGAACCTGAGTTGTGGCTCTCCCTGGCCAAACAAGCAGGCAGCCATAACAGCCCCTGCCCTGCACAGACTAGGCAGGGAGGAGGATGCCATGTCTTATGTGATTTATAATGATTGATTGATGGCCAGCCTGGGTCTCTTTAGCCATGTGCCTCTAAAGAGCATTTCTCTTGTTCCAGTTCACGTTCTCTGTTGGGAGAGGCACAGTGATGGTAGGGTGTAGAGACTGACATTTAGCTCTCTTCCCACTACGCTGCAACATGCTCCGTCCCATTTTATCCTTCACTGGTTTAAGAGAATTCTAGAGAACCACGCTTTTCCCCCACTTTGGACTTTTTCTTGCATTCCTGACAAGGCATGGACATTTTATCTTCTGGTTGTATGAAGGTCTTGGAATGGGCTTTTATAGTCATGGTGTCTGGTCATCACTGCATTGGTGCTTAGGGATGGGGATGTCAGTGAGAGGATGCCATTTAAGAGTAGAGACATCCCAAAAGTTCCTTAGATAATCAGTGCAGATGACCTTTGTGGGGGACCTCACCTTACAGAGGAGAGAAGATTGCTGTGGGAGTTGCATTCCAGTAGTCTTCTTCTTCAAGAAGCTTTCCTAAACATTAACCTGGCATCTACTATTCTTACCTCCATTTCATGACCTTCTTTTATTCAAAGTGTATGCACCCAAATGGTTAATGCTCGTTCAGACAGACACTTCAAATAGTGTTGACAGTGGCTACTTTTCATGTCTTGTTTAAGTCATTGTTTAGCTAAGCCATTCATGTTCGGCTCCTTTAATCTTTCCTCTTAAATCAACCTGTCTAGTCACTCAGTTGTCTTTTTGTTGCTCTTTTCCAGAAATACCTATATATTTTAACAAGCATTGAGCTGGCATATGATTTTTTTTTTTCCTTGGGGCCAGCAGAGACTTACAGTTTCTTTGCCATATATTCGCAATCACGGTTGTTTCAGCATCATGCGGTACCAGCACCACTACCTGGGAAGAAAAGCTGACCCTCTCTTTGGAGTTTCAGTCCTAAGTATTCTGCTGCTCAGTACTTCACTTCTTTTCCCTCGTTTAGGTGAATTGAGTCAATGAAAGTAGCAATTTCTGAGTGTCAAAGTAGGGAAACATTTCTGCACGGCGAAAACAGGTTCATGGGGAACAGTATCAGCATCTCTTGCTGGCTGGTTGTATTCCCAGTCTTACCCATACAACAGCCTGGGGCCTTAAGGATGACTGATACTGCATAATAAAAACAATGAAGCAAATCCTACCAAATCCCTTTAGAAGATATTTAACCAAATTCCTAACCCATGAGGCCACCCTGGGCCATGTCTTATCTTTGAAAGCCGTCTCACAGCTGCCTGCAAAGACTCTGGAGGCTGGTTAATCCAAGCAGATGGACCCTTGGTGTCAGTGCCTTCAGGGGAAGGAGTGAAAAAGGGAGGTCAGAGACTTGGAGGTCTCTTTTTTTGAATGGATGTCACTCCATTTCGGTCCAAGCCAAGCCTCAGGGAGAGGAAGATACCTGGTATGCAGCTCCATCTGGGGTCCAACAGACCTGTTCCCTTGCTGGTCAAAAGTTACCTTAACCAGGATGCTCATAGCTTGCAGTGACCTGGGCAGTATGTATCAAGGACCATTCTGTAGATGAGACTTGCACTGTCTAATCTCTAGGTCATACTTATTTGCTTCAGACTTTGATGAAATTCTTCTAGTATTTCCTTTAGGACAAGAAAACGCCTCTTGGAATAGATAAGCCTTTTTTTTTTTTTTAAACAAGGGTACATGAAAAATTAGAAAGAAAATAGATCAACTCATAAAAGGGCAAAATTCCACCACGTTCCTTTCCCCTCCTCCTTATCAATAGGCGTAGCCTCTTTATTTTCGGGCAGGCATAGTAGTTAGCATGGCTCAGTGGATGAGCACTGGCCTCAGGCCAAAAGGCTTTTTTATTAACCCGGATTTATCATCGGCTTTTTGGTGCTGGGCAGTGAATTGGCTCCCTCCTGCCTGGTGTGGTTAGGCTGCATGTCCTGGGGCTGTTTGCTCAGCATCTGGCAGGAGAGAACAGCAGTCTCACCACCTCCCTTGGGGGTTCAGTTTCTGCGTCGAGTGCAGACATGATCACACAGATGGGATGAGTGTCTGCTTTCAGTGCCTACAGTTGCAGTTGAACTTTATTGACATGAAGCTTTGAAATGATCAGGTGTTAAGCTCCTGCCTGACATGCCCATTGTTGTCATGATAATTCAAACAGTCATGAATTCAATGACTGTCTCACATTTCTCTTTCTTTTTTTTTGTTGTTTCTTCTGAGGTATTGTTTTTAGTTCTTACCACTATGAAAAATATTAAATTCTCTTCTCCCCTATGTTCTTTCAGTGAAAAAACCAAACCATCCAGAATTTATCGTGGGCTTACATACTAATACACAAATACATATTTTTTTAATGTACTGTATAATGATCAAAGGATCTGACTGCTGCTGTATGAAAGCTGTACCTGCTTCCCACAAGTAAGAAAGGCAAATTTTCTACTCTGTACTATTACAGATTATCAAAACCTTCTGCACATGCCTTGGGTATCAGTGAAGAATGAAGTTTAGGATGTTGGTGATATGTTGTGGCTCTCTTTTGAGAGGATTGAACCACCTAGTAAATTGGAGTTGGAACATGTGCAATGTAGATTTTCTGTCATATATTTCTTAGCCTGAACAAATGAATTTTCTTTCCTTCCTTACCTCATAATTCTTTGTCCCCTAAATCGTGCTTAATTAAATATGAGGGTGCCTCTGACAATAAAGAAAATTAAATGGGGAAGGCACAGATATTGGTTTGGTTTTTTTGTTTTTCTTTCCTTCTTGTTCCTGTTCAGCGTTGTCACAGTAATGATTTTCTCTTAAACAACACTTAGTCATATGCATATGTTTGCATTTAATTTCCAGATGGAGAAGCAAGCTTCTAATAACAGTGCAAGTTGCTGCTTTATAGATCGGGATGACTGACTTACCTTCCTTTTGCAACTGGCCAAGAAACTGCACCCCATACTCGGGGATGCTGACACACTCATGGCTGAGCCAGGCTTTTTAACTTTCAAGCTAGACTGGTGCAAGAAATGATTTACCTGCCTTAGACAGCAAAAAGGTTCACCAGCTCTTTACATATGTGAGGCTGGCTTGCTCTTCAGCCCAGGATCATATGAACTACTTTACTTTCTGGCACGATGGCTCTGCACAAGTGTGTTTCCTGAAGTCTTGAGCAGATAGGTTTTATTGAAGGAAATGTTTTAAATCATTAGCACTGACATTTTGGTTAGGGCAAAAATGTTTTCCTAAGTGAAGGGACTTGTAATGATTCCTTTCTGTTTATCTGTAAGTGCTCTGCAGAATTCTTGGAGGGAATACCACGTCTCTAGCCACGTCTCAGGTGTCTTGTCCCGGCTTGGAGAGACGTACTCTCCTGAGGGAACTTACTGAGCGAGTTGTGCATCTGAGTGTAGCCAAGTCCAGCCTCCAGATGCTTTTGAAGTTCAAGACTAAAGGTTTGGGACTAGCAGTGGATGTAATCTTGAGTGTAAGTAGAGAGATGGAGTACTGAGTGCATAGACATATTGATCTGAATAGGAATGCATTTGCAAATAGGTATATTATTAAACACGCTCTAATGCTGACCAGATGTAGCCGTCTGCATTATAATCGGCTACATATGGACTAGATATTCTGGCCTCTCTTTGTAGTCAGTGTACAAAAAGAGGCATTTCTAGGTTGCAGTTAATCTCGTTTTCAAGGAGATATCTCAGGTACCTTAAAAGTGCTTATTTCTTTCTTTTATTTTTAAAGGAACCCATGGTGACTAGATCAAGTGTGAATGTCTGCATTGTTGACATCTAAAGTTGGCTAAGATAATTCTCACCTTGAATGTATTTTCTAGAAAATTACATATTTTCAATGACTATTTGTCATTACTTTCCTGAATCTTCAAATGTTATGATATTTAAATGATGTTCTAGCACCTTGTTGATTATGTTTACTAAATTGCTTCAATTCTCTTTCTTCTTAAAGTTACTAGTCTTTGACAGTTTTATGTCTTATTACCAGAAAAGAAAAAAATGTAGTTCAGTAGTATCTGCTTTCAGAAAATAATATCTCTTGTGAAGGATACTTATTCTTCAGTGGGTTTTTACCCAATTTTGCAGCTTTTGATTCTGATATTGAATATAGCTGTCTAGAGGTCAATGAGATATCAAAGCTCCTGCTGTAGCCGGTGAGCCAAGAAATCTGGCTTTCTACTGTATACATACCTAGAGATGGGTTGCCTTCAAATGCACACCTAATGATATTGTAGAGAATTTGTTTTATTAATAGGTCCTGCCCAATATTTGCATATCCCCTGTCTTTGATGTTTCAGCCCAGGGCCTTTCAAAAGCACTGGACACTCGTGTTTGACTGGATTGTGGGTATTTGACCACCTGAAATGTTCTCAGACTGTGAAAACTCGATTGTTGCTGATAATACTGGGAACTCACAGACCTAATAGTCATGCAGGCATTTACATTGCAGGCACCAAAATACAGGTGTCTGAATCCAACACCGACTCCTCCGCTTCTTGTCACTGAGCAAGGTTGAAACCCTGGGAACGGTTTATCTTTTTCTAAGGGATGTAGTGATCCTAATATAGTTCATTGCTCTGACAGCTGTCCCTGTGGAGGATAGCAAGAATGTGGGATAGAGAAAGCTAGTGTTCTATTTATTTCTTGGTTTTAGCCATCTTTGAAAACAACAGATCCCCAAAATGGACATGGCTGTGTTATCCTTCTTGTGGCACAGAAGAGCAAAGAGCCTCTTCTCTATTTTGAGACATCAAAGGAATCCATGTCCTTCTGAAGGGCAGTTCCTTTTCCCAGTTAGTGATAAACTAAAAACTTTCCCATTCTTTTTATTTCAGTGGAAACTTTCCCAGCTCAGAAGCAAGAGTTTGGGACTAGGGCTAGAGTCTGTAACATGAAAAACATGATAATTTTCAGCCAGAAGTGCTTTGTGCCAACCCAAGAATAATAACTTTCTGCAGTCAAAATCTCCCAGTGATATTTATGCACTGTAGTAATGCAGAGTGCTCTGGTGGTGGGTTACCCCGACAGCCTTATTCAAGCACGGGAGGTCCTGCCTGATTTGGAGGACATGTTCTGGCTGGACAAGGAGCTACTTTCTTTGACAGCCTGGGTCACCTGAAGAAAGTACCAGGGCCCCTCCAGTGGAATGAATACCTCTGGTAACTCAGTGAAACTCTCTTTTCTCCAGCAAAGCAGATCGTCTAGTATAAGCATCCTCCAGCTAGACCCCACAGCCTGGGATGCTCTCCAGGGACTACCCAGCCCCGATCTTG
>NW_009700993.1:0-24585 GCF_000703405.1 Apaloderma vittatum
GTGAGACAGTGTCAAACACCTTGCACAAGTCACGGAAAATGACATTCGTTGCTTTTCCCACGTCAACCAGCACTGTAGCTCTGTTGTAGAAGGCCACTAAATTAGTCAGGCACAACTTACCCCTAGTGAAGCCATGCTGTTTATCACCAACCACTTGATTACTTTTTATGTGGCTTAGTACAGCTGCCAGGAGAATCTGTTCCATGATTTTACCTGGCACAGAGGTAAGGCTGACTGGCCTATAGTTCCCCGGGTTGTCCTTGGTCCCTTTTTTAAAGATGGGGGTTATGTTCGCCCTTTTCCAATCTGTGGGAACCTCACCACACTGCCAGGACCTCTCAAATACGATGGCCAGTGGCCTAGCAACTTCAGCCACCAAAGGTACTGTACAAGTTAGCCGTTTAGGCAGCAGATCACTTATATTTAGAATTTTTCAGGATATGTATTATCATGCACTTATTTGAAGAACCATATTTTACTTATTTTAATTATTTTATTTGAATCCTTTATTAAAAAAGGCAACCATACTGTATATTTTTCTCTACTCCCCCTTTTATGAGACTGTCAGTAAAGACTGCTACAAAATCAGATTGCACGTCACTGTGACAAAGAAGTTAAATTACATTCCTGGTCACATTTCTTTTAAGCATTGCACTTTTTTTATTTTAAAATTACACAATCAAATTAAAAGGGAGAAAAGATCAGACATGAAAAACTTAATATTCAGCTTGTTAAAGTTGCTCTCAACAGAACTGTTGTATTTATGGATGCTAAGAGAAGGTACAAATAAAAGAAGAATTACTTATACCATTTTATCTACATGGCATTATATTCTAGCTATCATAAGTTCTGTCAGAACCTTAAACAAATCTCATCTTAATTTACAACAGATAAGAACCACTTCGGGGAAGTTAGTACCTTTTAATCCCATTAACTAGGCTTCCAAGAAGTCTTTGAACAAAAAATAAATGATAGAAGACAATGTTAAGAGCATTGTGGATTCTGTCAGCAATGGAGAAGAATTTCTCTTCAACTAGAGTTTCAAGACTGCTCAGAACCTTCCACCTACCATAAAAGAAGGTACCATATTATTGAAAATCTGTCTTGTTGGATTGCAGGATCTGATCTCAAAGACATTAAAGTTTCTAGATCTCTTTGGTTAAAACAGGAAGCATCAGTACTTAGATGATATTGAGCAGTGTATTTAAATTTTAGCTCTTGACTTCTATATTATCTGCCTAGGGAGGTGGTTGAGTCACCATCCCTGGATGTGTTCAAGTGTCATTTAGATGTGGTGTTGGGTGATATGGTTTAGGGGTGAACTTGTAGTGTAGGGTTAATGGTTCGACTCAATGATCCAAAGGGTCTTTTCCAACCTGAATTGTTCTATGATTCTATGATTAAGAACCATTTGACACTATGTGAGTGTTCTCAATAATATTACTCACTGAAAAATAGTTAAATATGGTGATTTATACTTCATGTTTGTGTGCTCCAAATATATAGTCTTCTTATAGTATCTGCTTGTAATTTCTGGAAATCTCAAATCCAACAGCTAGCAAATGTTCAGTGTTGGAATAAATATGTTGTTCATTCTACAGAACAGTCAATATATACATTGTGCCTAGCAAATGTTATCCACAAGTAACAACTTCATTTCAAGGACAGCTATGGAAGGTAAGGTTAGGGTTGTTATCACCTTATCTTCATCTCAGTTCCATACTACATTAACAACTTCTATTACAGTATTTCTAGTGGAAGAACTCTTATAACACATTTATGCTGGTTTCTGAAAGCAAAACAATAAAGTCCCTGGAGGACCATACAGGATGCAAGAGAACTGCACTATAAAGGTTGAAGAGGAGCAATTGAGCGGAGGGAGGCTACACACCACAATGACTCACCCTAAGTTCAACTCTACAACAGTCCTGTCATTTTAGTACATGTATTTGATCACTAAACACATTGGGGTATCCACCTTTTATAATTCTGAGAATAAGGTATCTTAGATACACGTACTCCTCACTGAATATTTGAAGGGAAGTGTTAGTCTGGCACAGCCACTTCTGCCAGAAGTTTTCACTCCATTCTAAAGTGTGCTTTCTTTGCCGAGACACAGTGTGCAAATATGAGTTCAATATTAAAACCCACAATGGATTGTATGAGAAAAGGGTCATTCAATGTATTTTTAGTATCCTGGGTTTAGTATAATAGTTTTCAGACCTTGATAATAAGTCCAGTCTAACTTGGAGTTGGATAAAAATAAGATATAAAAAATATTAACAGAACACAGAGGCATGCACTTCCCATTGCATAGTACTTTCTTCTCTCTGCTAAATCACTTCTGACCTTTCAAAAAATTAATATGCTATTGGAGGAACATAAAACTTTGGATCTTGGTAAACTGACAGGCAAATCTTCATCTACTACAAGCTGGCTCCCCTGGCTTCAATGGAACTACACCTACTAATGTCAACTGAGTCTAGGGCACTCCTTTTGTTAAATGAAATCATCACATTTGCATCAGTACTTTTACAAGTGAAAGTAGAATTAGGTGTGCCATTTTTTACCATAAAGATTTTTCAGAGTTTGTGCAATACTCTGTTGACCTGCACTTTCCTCCAAGACAGTATTTCTGTTTTGTCAATAAAACACATTTTTTAGGAAATTCCTTATTTTAGTATGTTAACAGAACAGTTTTATTAAACCTACTACATTTAGTCAATACAACCTATGGCAATTTCTGTAATTTGATTTGCTAAAAAAATCCTTGCAATTTAACAATGCCCATCTGTAATTCTGCTGATAAGACACATTTGATTCACTTTATCAATAAATAATAGACTTATTTGAAGGTATAAAAACCAAGAGCCAGAAAATGTCATTTATTACTTCATTTTGTGGGCAAAATGTACCACTACCCCAGGTTCTGAGTATGTCCACTGCTGTACTTATTAGAGAATCTGGGACTTCCACTCTCTGAAGAAAAGTATCTTAGACATTACAAACAGTTAAAGACTGAAAAGACTTGGTTTGGGGAGGGCCAGGGGAGGTTGTTTTGTTTTCAACTAAGTTCTAACAGGGGAAGTATTCTTATGGGTTTATTACTAAAATAAGTCAACTATACAAGCATAATGCATGTATACTTCACTGTAGCACTAAATGATCTTTAAAAGGAATAGGAAACTTAAATTATAAAATTAGTATGTTGACACCAACTCCTCTTTCCTATCTCCACGGCATTGTTGTTACTTGACTCAAGCTAGGTGTTACCATGCCTAACCAAGTCCTAATTAAACACAAATAACCTGTTACCCATTCCTGACCTTGGTAAAACATAAAACACACAGTACACATGGATATTATGTATATATTTTTACTTTAATCTGCAACTAATAGTCTTTGTATACTGTGTAAATACTAAGGACGCAGGAAAGTTAGTCTACAAAGCACTCAAATCAATCTGAACAGGAGTAAAATCTTATTTTCTTGTGGACTTCAAAGTACGATTCTTGCTGGAGGTACCAGACACAGAAATTTTTCTTGATGCAGAAGTGATGAACTAGAACTTGGTCAAAGAAGAAAATTGTGAAGTTACACTGAGGTGCCGGAGCACGTCCAGGGAAGGGCAACAAGGCTGGTGAAGGGTCTAGAGTACAAGTCTCACAAAGAACGGCTGATGGAACTGGCGTTGTTTAGCATGGAGAAAAGCAGACTCAGAGGAGACCTTGCCACTCTCTACAGCTACCTGAAAGGAGCTTGTAGCAAGGCGGGGGTTGGTCTCTTTGCCAGTGTAACAACAGTTTGCTCAATCAAGTAACAACTGATAGGAAAAAGAAAATGGTTTGAAGTTGCACCGGGATTGTAAAACATCACAACAGGTTGCCAAGGGAGGTGGTTGAGTCACTATTTAAAAGTGACTACAGGTATTTAAAAGACCTGTAGACAAGGTGCTCAGGGATATGGTTTAGTGGGACTTAGCAGCATTACATACGTAGTTGGACTCAATCTTAAAGGCCTTTTGTAACCTAAACAATTCTACTTTATATCACCTATGGATAATAAGAAAAATGTAGTGATCTTAGCTGTTTGGCTAGAATAAACATGGTGTGAGCAAAATGGCCTTGAATTCCTTGAATATAGAAACTGCCCAAATGTTCAGTTTCATGTCAATCACTACATCTAAAATCAGCTGCAGTGTCAGCTGTTTTCAAATGCAGAAACATGACCACTTAAGTTCACCACCACCTTTTTCAGCTAGTAACACATCTGAAAAATTACATTAAAAAATATTTTACTACTAGGCACTGCAACTGTTCTCACATGGATATTTTTGACAGTATCCACCGATGTTTTTTCCTACCCATAACATCAGGCGCTGGATGAGACTCTTCTTTGAGGTGTAATCTGTGAGTTATTTGATATTGCATATTATAAGATCTGTTCTACTAAAACTGTGATGAAAACCACGTACATAAGCTACAATTCTTGAAAATTACATGCATCTTCAGAAAGTTTGTGATAATTTGACTTATGTTATTTTTTGCGTAATTCTGTAGTTACAGAATGTTATTAGCTATAGTAAAACTTTTAATATATCTACTTGCTGATCAACGGGTGACTGAATGTATTCCTAGTTTTCCTCCAGAAACCGGCAAATGCCTTTGATGATATGACCTGTTGGAACACTGCACACTACTCTTCTCTTTCCTCGTACAAATGTCAGAGCTGTCAGCTGAAACATGTCCACAGATGGAAACGAATTGCTGATCTAAGCACCAATTTTAGGTCCTGAACTAAGGCTTTTTCAAGATGAATCTAACTTATTACAACATTTGTTGACTGACCCACCATGCTAGTCCAAGCATTACTGTTAGCTAGGAAATTAAAGTTGACAGAGTTTATTCTGGGAACTGATTAATTAAATGCCTTTCCTGGCAAATCCATTAATATCAACACAGCACGGCATATACATTGACACAGTGAGAGAAATTACTTTCAACAATAGAGCTCTGCTGAAAAACACTGTAAAATACTTGGACCATTAGTAACAATACATGAATCCATCTTCTCTATCAATTGTGGTTTTGCTGAAAGAAACCTTTAGCAACAAGAGAAAAATGTGGTAGGGAAAATACAACATATACACATGTAAATTACACATTTAATAGATATTTTGAAGTAAGTATTGTGATGAGAAAAGAAATAATGAAAGTTAATAGTCTCTGCTCAGGAAAAGCTGGAAGTGAAGAACAGGTTGGAGGGAGAAGAAAATACCAGAGAAATCCTTCTGATTCACCAATTGGCTAAAATTAAAATTTTGTTAATTATAAAGGTAGCAAAAAAATGAAAATATGCAAGGTGAACTAAAATTCTTAAATCCAACTTTTTCCTGTGAGAAATAGAAGTAGGATGGCTCAAGAGAAGCTGACACAACAGCTGTCTGCTCATTTTGTGTCATCAGTCCCTGGTCAATTTTATTGTCCACAGCTTAGAACTGCAGTTGAAAAATTCTCTTTTAAAATATGTTTAATGTACTTTTTTTCCAAACCACACAGATATAACATAGAACATCCTGAAGCATATATCCAAATTTCTCTGCCATGCTCTTCACTGGACACAGCTATTCTGATTTAAATCACTTGTATGCCTGATCCCTTCCTACCACTCAATGAAATGAAACTCTTATCCTTACAAATTCTTGAAGATAATGAGACCTGAAGTAGGTCAGGAGAAATAAGGGTCAAATGAGCGACCTCTGCATTAAAAAGCATAAAGCATTGCAGCCTGAGGACAAGTTGGTGAAAAGATCTTTTTAGCAATCCCTTAACAGGCCCAGTGACACACAGGCAATCAATCCAGTCACCTCGAGAAGAGAACAAATCAACAGTGAATATATGAGGGTTTTTACAGGAGAATGTAAACCGGAAACTTGAATCTTGGTTTACAGTACAGCATATCGCTTAAAATTCTTCCTCTTCCACCTTCATTACGGGGAAAAAATAAAGAATATACACATATACAGGAAAACACACTTGCTTCATTTCTCCTATACATGGAGATATACACATGTTTGTGTGTAAACTTCATTTAGCTGCCTGAAAAGTTGAAGTGAATGTTCAAGCAAAGAAGCAAGAACTGTAGGAAATAAAGGTTATTGAGAATACATAGGCAAAGGAGAGAAAATATTCAAAAATCAACAGTCTACCCAGACAGCTTTTTGCTTAATGTTTTCACAGTGCATCCTCAACAGTATCTGACACGAAAGGTATCTTGCATTCAATCAATTAGTTTTACTTCAAGAGTTAGTCCTAAATATACATGTCCATGTTGCAGATTACATTTCTTAGGTATGTCAGTAAGCAGTGCATTCTTTGTGAGTGCACCTTTTAAAACAGGTGAAGCAAGAGTGCATTGAAGTTGAGATGCAATAGATGAGCTACTCAGCTCCAAGATGGAGATGACCCAAAGCCTGTGCAAGTGGCCAGCTGGATGCTCACCTGTCAGAGAAACCTCAGGCAGCCCTGAGGTAGCACAGGAACCAGCCTTCTTAGTCCCATGAAGAGTATGTTGTAGGACAGTATGAAGAAATACAAAAAAGACACAGTAGTAGCATCTCCACCAATCCAGTCCTAGGTTATTGGCTGGTGGGAGACAAACCTTCATAATTTTGCTTACAATCACTTCGAACTTAGTCTAGGCTACACCTGGACATTACAAAATTAATCCCAAGAGCAAAATTTCTTTATTACATTTGATCCTGGTCATGGTTTTCTAAGTACATCAGAAATTTTGATCAGGATTCTTTAGCCACAAAAAGCACTCAAATGATACTGTCAGTATTTCAGTGATACAGAAAAATACTATATATTATAATATATAGTATGAAAATACATATGTACAGAAAATTTTCAGTGAGCATGTCAGCTGCATTTGCTGTTCACACACTCGTCTAGAAAGAAAACAAAAGAGACAATGGCTCAAGTCCTCCTCTCGTATAATTATCTACAGAAAACTGCGTATCTGCATCAAAATTTTTAAACAACGATATTTCTTACCTGAGTTAAGTATATTCAATAGAACTGATTTATTAGTTTAATTTTATTGATTTTAAAACACAAATAAAAGATGGTAAGACTACAATTTAGACACCACTTGCTTTTCCACTTACATGTGCTATTCTTCAGCAGAATAAATAAATAATAGGTTTTCCTTTTCCATTTTCCAAGTTCCATTTTTACATAAGCTATATGAATAATTCAAGAGTATAGCTGCTTAGCTGCTCTCTCACATACTACCAACCTTTTTCTTTCTACTTTTTGTTTATACTGTTGACATCTCAGTGTCAAATAAGTGAATTATTTCCTTTAATTCATATACTAAAACAGAAGAATGCTGTTCTTCCCTGTTATATAAACATGCTGCAGATATGTCACATGGAATGGAGAATTAGTCACCTATTTCTATTAATTTTGCAGTGAAAGTCAATTAGGTTTCCTTCAAAAATGATAGTGTGTTGGTAGAGAAATTAAAATCAACTTGCAGAAATAATTATTGAATTGATTTTTGATGACCTGCATTACTGAACAGCTGCAATCCTGAGGGATATACAGATACAAGGATGGATACTGAAGCTGAAGGAGATTCATATACAGTCCTCTAGTGTCTTTTGATGGGTTACATAAATGAATGAAGACTGCTGATATTCAGAGCATTTCATACAATTATTTACCCCATTCCTCTGCACAGATCAATGTAACTCAGAACATCCACTGTCAAAATCAGGACTTTCAGAACATTTATTAGACATTTTCAGCAGCATAGTCACAGAATGCTAAAAAATGTCTCACTGATTAAATACTGGTAGAATAAAGTTTATAATCAAGAGAAAATTAGAAGAATTACAAATACAGTAAATGCATGACTCTCCACTCACTTTGCACACCAACTCAAAGGCAGAGCTTCAAGCTTTGTATATTGTCATTGATCTTAAGGGCAGCGTTCTTGAATCTGTGTCTTGAAAATACTATTATTTTGGAGATATCCAGATTTACCCTTCCCGACAAACTGACCCCAGTAATGCAGGGAGTCTCCTGACAGTTTTACCTGCTGGCCTGCTCTATGCTGAACACTTCTTAACAGGATTTGGGTCCTGCCACGCTACCAGCAAAAGACTTTTACATCCAATTTCCTTCTAATCTCATGACATCATAAGAACTGATTAAGCATTTGCATACTACCAGCAATTTGTATGTATTTCTCCAGAATTTAACACATTTATTAGAATTCCATTCTCATGCTTGTGACAAAAGATTTTTAAGCCTCCTAAAAATCAAAATGCTGTTTTTCACCAATGGAGAAGCCGAATCAGGAATGTACTGAACACTTCCCTAAATGGCCTCAATTCTCAAAGCAATCAGCAAAGACCTAAGCTCAGCACCTTGAGAAACAAGGTTATGGAAACAAAATATTAAGATGCGCCATCTGATATGTGAACACATGTGCTTTGCTGTCCATTTCAAGGTTACTTTTCTATTTAACAGACAGACACAGCACAGAGTTGTAAGTGCTTGCCAGCTCCAAAATTCAGGCCACGTGTAGGTCCCTAAAGCTGGGCACGTAATTATGGCCATGTATCAGAACTTTAGCCTTCAGAAGTACTTTGTCAATTGTTACAGTTCAGTACCCCTAGACAATTGCTGATGTTAACAATCTGAAGGTTTAAATCAGATAATTGCAGGCACAGAAAAATCCCATCTCCTCCTCTTTGTTCTGAAAAAGTGGGATGGAAATCTTAACAGAAGAAGCCTTCTCATAGTTCTGTGCTGCGCTTTAGAAAAAGACAATCTGAACAGTCCAGTCCAGTGGGATTTCAGTACTTTCTACATTTCTGTATAACTTAACAAAAGTACAGACATGAACTTTAATTATTAAGATCACTTATTTTCAGGAGATAACCAATTGTTCCAACCGAAAGTGGCTTAACATATAGTCCAAATTTTAGATGAGAGCTGTTCTTTTGTTTAAATCAGTTAATCTGTACAAAAGTTGGTAATTTGAAAGATACTCTGGAAACTTGTGCAATTTTGCAGATACGTAACAAAACAGTCTTCCAACAATACAGCTAGAAACAATAATCAGGCTTCCAAAGTTATCTTTTTTCAGTTCAAACCTCACTGTAACATGCTAGCAAAGAAATGAAAAAATAGATTTTATGGAACAAAGTGATATATCTTAAGAATTTGATTAACTTATCTTTAGTGCAAGAGACTCACACACACAAAACAGTGTACCCTAAATTACGCAAAAATCAGTGAGAAAGACAAAACCAGAACCTGTTGTTTCTTGCTGTTTTCTCCTAAATGAGAGCAACTCAGTATTTATATTACTGCATTGTTTAGCTCTTATTCATATATGCATTTTTAGTTTATTATTTAAATGTTTGATTATGATAAAATTATTTGTCTGGGTAAAGTAAGTTCCCCTATGTAGTCAATACAAAATTCCCACTTAGTAACCTAATTAGTGCCTAAATACCAAAGTCAGTAAACTGATCCTTGGCCCTTACAATATTTTCATAGCTAACGTTGGGCTTCCCCTATAAGAAAATTGTCTGAAACAGATAAGCAAATGCAAGGATAAAAAAGCATTTTTCAGGAGTGTTAAGTGTTACACTTTAACATTGTATTCTAAGAATGAGAAAAGATGGAATTCAGGCTCTATTTATTCTAATGGCCTGAATTTCTCACTCTTTTAACTGGTCCATTAATATATTTTCCTGTTTTTTAAAGGTGTGCTACAACAATTTCCTTCTTCAGCTTCTTGAAATCTATTACCTTGCATAAAATGTTAACAAGAAAATTAGAAGGAGCTAAAGACAATCCAGCAAGATGGTCCAATTTGTTTTCTTCATGGGTCAAGTCAGCTGCTGATTTCTCCTGCTCGTCTTTTTTCCTCCTGAAAACTTACAATTATAAAGTGCATTTGGAAGGGCAGAACAGTCATTGGGCATATTATACATAACACAGTCATTGATTTGCCAATAAGAATACAGTATAAAGGTGAAAGTGTCAGTCAATTTAAATAATTTTCAGTAACAATTAACACTCACATGTGAATTAACAACTGATCAGACACATATCTTTCTGAATTGAAGCATCAACCTACAAGCTCTGCAGTGAAAATGCTATTATGGGCAGAGAGAAACTGGCTTTTAAATATCTGACCCTGCTTCCACCTTCTGAATATTCACTCTTCATGTTTGAGTTTTGACAGGAGCTCCTTGTTCATTCATGCGGGCCTCCCAGCATTTTTGTCCAACTTGGTGCTTGTTGGTATCAACTGCTCTTAAACTTCAGGTGGGAAAAATCCAGAACTTCCATAATAATAACGTTAACACAAGAAGACCTGCCAAACTCATTAATTAGATCTAAAAACCTATCTAGGAATACAGCAAACACCATTTTATTCTCAGAAGTAGCATGTTGCCCACATCCAAATTACACAGAAAATCGATTCCCTAAGTAGTGTACACCAGTGATACTGCCGAGTTCTACATCAGTATATGCTGCTTACAAGTCTCTTACCAGAACAAATGCTGCTAGAGAACGAAGAGTTCTGCTTGCTAGCACACAAATCAGAAAACTGGACTGAGATAAATTTACTAGTCTAAATCGTTATTTGAAAATTAAGATATAAAGCCTAAATCCAAAGCTAGATTCTTGTAGTCTTTCAGAAAAAAAAAAAAACAAACCTACCTCTCATTCAGCAGAATGGGAAGCTTTTTCAGTGTTTGAAAGGACACTACTATACAAAGAGATTTGTGACTAGAGAGCTTACTCAAAGTATAAGTAGCACTTATTTTTGCTCTTTCCTAGCATTAATGGTTCAACTATAAAATATCAGTAAACAAGATTGTACAGTAAATGTTCTCATGAGTGTCATCTGACAATATGAAGAAGAAATAGAGGCTTTTTATTATGTTTAAGTATCACTTATATCTATTTCAATTTCAAAGACACCTACAACACATTTGTTTGAATCGGTGACTGACGGTGCGGTTAGAATACCATTCCCTGCTGAAGCTCTTCAAAACACAAACCAGGGTCCTTATCAGGATCTAGAAAACACAATCAATGAACTCAAGTTTCTTACATTCATTGGGTTAAGTGACGGGATTAATTCTAGCTTTAGTATTACCTTCTTTATCATTACATTCTTACCTACACTTTTAGACAACTAAGGCCATATATACTCTCCATAAATAACTTATAAAAGGCTGCTTACCTGAAGACAGCTGCAACTCTTAAAAATTTTGGAGTTTCACTTGATTTTTGCTCTGAAACATTTGGAAAACACTTTCAAATTCTTACAAAGTTGCTTGAGCTTTTGCCTCCTTTATTCTTCTTCGGAATGAATGGAGGCATTAGCTGTCTACCTGCAACACCTTAAAATGCTCTGAAGAAATACTAAATTTCAAGATTTAGCACCTGGTACACTGTATTTTAATTGAAAAAGGATAGTTCTGGAGGTAAAAGAACAATACCTAATTTTTCTAATTTCACTTCTAACTAGAATAATGTATTTCAGTAGTGTCTTTTTGCTTTCACATTGTGGAGACAGATTTTTTACAGTTAGACCATATAATCTCAAAGGTTTTGTGCTTATCTCATATTTATTTTTCTCCAATGTATAGAATTTTTAACATTTGGTCTCATCATATAAATACAATTATATTAATATATTATATAGAAATGTATACTGCTATATACAAGTAAAAAAATAATTGCTTTGTTTTGATTAACGGCATTATTTTGTTTGCTCAAAAAATGAATTCTCAGCTTCTGCAATATTCTCACTTTAAACCAGACCCATGGTAATATGTGTTTTTGTATGAGAATAATACATTAAATTAATAACCACATTACAATCACACAGATTTAAAATATTGCTTACCCATGGCATTATGAGGATTCCTTTCATCTTGAAAGAATATTTAAAAATTAAAATATGATTTCACAAGCATTAATCTGTTTCTTCTGCAGACCCATAAGGCACGTTCTAAGTGCATAAATGCATCCCAGAGCTGGTGGTTTATATGATAAGAGGAGGTTATAATGAGCCACTTCCTAACAATACAATGTACTTGTGTGTTATTGCTAGGTATCTTTGCTTGGGAGCAATTTGGAACTCTCATAAAAGAAACAACTATCAGCAATATAAAGTTTTATACTGTTAACCTTTACAGATTATGACTTGTATTATATTTATTGCATATATAGCCTCTGTATCTGCAGCAAAAATTAATCTAATTCACATGCTCATTCATAAAACATTCCATTTCAGAATCTTCCCACAAAGGAAAATTTTGAGGAAAAAAAATAAAATCTTGTACTTCTTAAGGCATGCTTGGTTTTGGGACCTCAGAAGTGTTTTCATCAATTGAGTGGCACAGAAGAAGCTTCACATAAGCTTCGTAAGATCTTCATTGGCCTTTTATAGCTGTGTTAAGGCTCTTCCACAGTTAAAATGCTTCTGCATCTAACTAGTGCACCTATTCACGTCTTAATATAAAAATTTCAATATTTTAATAATCTACTGTACTAAGAACTGTTACAGTGTCCCTGTGACTCCTGTCACAAGTAGTACTGTCACAAATAAAAACCTTTAAACTACATTCCTTGTTCA
Source organism: Apaloderma vittatum (assembly GCF_000703405.1). NCBI lineage: Eukaryota > Metazoa > Chordata > Aves > Trogoniformes > Trogonidae > Apaloderma > Apaloderma vittatum. The sequence continues at coordinate 12,688 of NW_009700993.1, forward strand.
AGCATATAGCTACTGTGCTAAGGTACTAGACTGCAAAATATGATCCTTTCATTTAAGTAGTTGAACATCGCCACACATTCTTTACACAGAAGTGAAAATAATTTTGATGTACACCAGCAAAAACGGGCTTAACTGCTGTTTTACCAAAAGCTTCCAGTAGGAAATAAGCATTCCAGAATTATCAGCATTTAGTAGTTTTGTTGACACAGAAACATGAGGGATTGGCCATCCTAAAAGAGAAACATCACATTTAAAAAAAAGCAACTCTACCGTAACAATTGCTTGTCAAGAGCCCTCACTAAGCCACTATGTATATCTTCAAGTCTCTTTGTCTAGAACATACGAAACCTAACTGATTGTATAATTGCTATTAAAGTTTTAATACACCTAGTCGTACTGTAGAGCATCTTATACAAATTATCAGTGCCAGACCTGCCTGAAACAAACTGGTCTGTAACTCCTAAAGAAACAGACAGAGGTTCAGAGAAGAAACCTAAGCCAAGGTCTGAGTAAACTTTGCTCATCTCTAATGCCATCTGCTACTAATACAAGAGTAATCTACTCTTATGGAAAAGTCTTGTATGCGCTCATAACTCTACCACCTGCAGAAAAACTACTGTGTGCCCCACATTACATGCATTACTGTGCATAAGGCCTTTAGCAGTGCAGGATTCATGACATAAAAGGAAAGCAGAGAAACATATGCAAGTTGTGCAGAGCTTACACTGCAAATGACAACTCCTTCTTACTAGAGGTTTTCCTGACCTCTCTACAAAGTGCTGAGTTCGTCCTGTTCATTAAAAGCACTGTGCAATGATCACACCTACTGCACATGCTCAGGCTCACATCTCCCATTTAGTCTCCAATGCAGGGTGGAGGGGAAGGGCAGAGAATGTTTTAGTTTTTATAGTACAGAAAGAGTCCAGGAATATTTGGTTTTCAGTTTACATTTACCATTGCACAATGATATCTATGCTACCTTTTATACCTCTCATGCTACACAAACTGTAGATTATACTGCAGGTATTAGATTTTACTTGCTTTGCTAAATTTTTAATCCATCTTCAGCTTGTGACTGAATCTTTGTCACTGCCACTGCTTCCAGTTTCATATATTTAAATATCAATTTTTAGCAAATAACATCAAGTCACACACTTCATAGAACAATAGGTTACAAAGCCATTCCCCCCTCCACAGACAGCCATCTTAACAACAGGTTATAGGTACAACTCCTCAGAAGAGTAAAATTACTCAGGTCAAACTTCCAGGAAATACCCTCTCTCTCTTCTACCTCAAGAAAATGAGCTCGTAAGGAGAAAAAGAGGAATTGAGCATGTGAAGATCTCTTGGGTTCCAATGAGATGTGTAGTCTCAAAAGGAACAATAGATTTCTTTCTCTCAGCACAACAGGGAATCTCTGGGAGATGTGCAGTTGTGAAGCAAAGCAAGCCCAGTGCACAGCTGAAGAAAAACCCCACAGCGGGCACAATCAAATCTTTATTTTCTTCAGAATCACATCACATACTTGCTGCCTGTCCAGTAGATGCTCATCAAGAACTATACCTAAATATAGCATAGTCTTCAGAGTAAATACCATATTAAAATATTTTAAATGTCAAACATATAAAATAATTATAGCATAATGTTGATTGCATTTTTATATAACAGTTTCCTTTTCAAAGGTACAATAAAAAAAACCCCACACTCTTAAGTCTTTCAAGACTTGTTGCACTAACAAACTAAAGCTAAGATTATAGCACCATCTACTGATTTAATTCCTAATTTTTACTTAAACTACAATGCTGTTTTTCCATTTGAAGCCAACAAGAACACTGCTAGCAAAATTCGTCTTTCTAATAATACTGAACACTTTTTCACAATCTGAGCAAAAACCTCTCAGGTGGCAAGAATATTTCTGTATGGGAGAACATGGTATTCATGCATCCCACCAGATATTCATTAAAATAAATCCAGAGAGTTCAAGAATTTAGAATAGTGAGAACCAATGTAGAAGCAATAGCTATTAAAGCATCAGCCTGATTTCTACCAGAGTCCAGACATAGATCTGTGAAGGCAATACAATTAAAAATAACTTTTCTTTAAAAAAGGAAAAAATAACCTCCACAATCTAAAAAAAAAAATTGAAAGAAAAAACCTCAAAACATCTTCAAGAAGACACAGGCCCAAAACACTCATACAAAGCAGAACAGCAGGAGATAAGTGTATTTGGAGTATTTTCTTAGTACTTTTGTGTTCTTAAGCATTCCATTTTCTGTATGTCACCATTTTTCTCTATTCTTATACTAGTTTTACTTTCTTTCATTTTTTTAAGCACTTAAAAGGGAAGTGATATATTAATATATTCTTGGACTCTAAATTATCTCACTTTTGATACACTAAGTGTGGTGAGCATAAGGCAATAAGCAATATTTAAATGCAATATTTTAGCCTGAAATTATCAACTCAAAATATGAGCCACATTGAGTTCCCTATGTCTTGTTTGTTAAAAAAAACCCACAAGAACAAGAAAAAAAACAAAAATCAAAGCACAGTTGAGGAATACAAAGCCACCATCAAAAACCAACAGTAAATTTTGTTCTTTAACCAAAAAACTAAATTCTAAAACTAAGTTGGAAGTATTAAGTACTCAGCTGCAAGTTCAAAATGCTGCAAAACATGGTTTTATGAATAATTTTGTTCTTATGTTTAGAAATTCCCTCTTAAGAACAATTACCCAACAATGGCCTAAAGCCAATCTCAAGTTGTTCATAAACAAAAGTAGTTTTTGTCTCTGTTTTTGCTTTGTTTTAAAAAGTCTGTTTACAATGAAGTCATGAAGAAAAAGGAAAGACTACATGTAATTATTTGTTTGCTGTATTTTTCCAGATAGAAATCTTTCAAAGAATACACAGCAAAAATTATCTACTCCTATTATGTGAGAGATAGATATTCAGCAGTGAGCCATGAAAAAACACAGCCCATTTTAGTCATCAGTCTCAAGATTATAGTATTCTCAAAAAAAAATGGTTGGTGTTTTGTGTTTGTTGGTTTTCAAAAGCAGTAAATTCATGGATCTAGAACAACACTCATAAAGGTTTCTGATAAAACTATCAAACACCAACATCTTGTCAATGAAATGAACTGACAAGGCATGAGATCAGCAAGTGACAAAAGACAACTCTACAGTCAGCCAGACATATCTAGATCTTGACAAAACAGACAAGGAGAGCAGCATCACAGGGCACATACACAGATAAAGACAAATGCAAACAAAACTTTCAAAACAAAAGCTTCCAGGCAGTGCATTAGACTGCAGAGGGAAGCTACCAACTCAGGACTTCTCTGTGAAAATTTGGAATCTAAACGAATTTTAGGAAAAGCATACTAGCCTTTTTCCCTCTCCCCTATGTATTGCTACTGGAAGCGGTAAGACAAGAGGAATGCAATACACACTTTAACCAGATGTTTCAACCTCAGGCAACGTGAAATAATTTTCTATTCCCAAGCACTACTTGAATGGATTCTCAATATTGTTAATGCTTTTCTGGAGTGCTACAAGTAGGCAGATTTGGCTGAAGAAAAGCATGCATTTTCTACAGAAGTTTTGAGGTATCTCCTTGTACTGAAGTGAAGAAAATTCCTCTCCAAATGCTTCCAAGATCACGAATTCAGAAAATTAAGAAGCTTAATTGCATTGTAGAAATAAGCTCTCAACTACCTTCAAGCAGACCTGACAGTTTTCCGCAATTTCATCACTGTTTTTTGTGTTGATAACTGAAACATGGAAATACACCACTTTTTACCAACTACCCCCCTCACTTTCCAGGTTCAGCCATGCGGTCTCATAGACAGGCTCCCAGCACTGTCTAACACTGGCAGTTGTTCTTCTGCCAGATGCCAGTCCGACACTCGAGCACAAGTTGGTGAGCTCTGAGACCCCTCAAGACTGAGTGATCTGTACTGTCAGGCTGATACACATTGCTGCTGACCTGAAAGTCTGAAGCCCCCCGCCCAGTTCTGTCACAATCATGGGATCAGACCACAGACTTCCTCATAGGCTACAGTCAGAGCTAGAATATTTACATTTGGTGCATGTTCTGCTGAAAATGATCATTGCCTCAGATCCTTTTCAACTGACCAGGCTTTCCTAAGAGAAAACCCTTTCATGAGAAAATCTCTTATGAGCCCTGACTACAGAATCTTTAAAAACACCAACCACAGCACCAGGGGGGGAAAAAAAAAAAAAAAAAATTTAAAAATAATCATTCGCTACCACTGCTGGATGTTTTATCCACGGTCTATACCCAGATACAAAACAATAAAAAAAAAATCACAAAAAACAGACAGCAAAAGAACCCAAACATGCTCTGGATAATCCAAAGTAATTGCTTCTGGCTAACACTAGCATCTTACCATGAAGTTCTGTGAAAAAAAAAATCATTGCCTTCATGACATGTCACTAAAGTACCGACTCAGAAAGAATATTCTCTCAATTTTCCACTCTATCTGTATATAAAACTTGCTCTTGTGAGGCGGGTTTAGCCCCATCCCCTGAATTCCATCCTTCCTCTCTCCAGTTCCTTCTCAAAGTAGCTTCTGTGAATTTATTATAATCCACAATAGTTATGAAAAGACAGGTTAAACATTTGAGTATTTACATCTGTTTATTTAAATCAATAGCATTTAAAAAAAATAAACTTCCAAAATATGCCTGGAATATACATGATTGTAAAACTAATGCATTAACTTTTAATTCTCCAAATAAGCATTGCAGACTTGCATTTACAATATTATCTTTAATGCTATTTTTAAAATTTTTGCTCCAGTGCCTTATGGAGACTCACAAAACTTATTTCCTCTAAAAGTTCTTAGATGTAGGGTTTCACACTTTTCTTACTTCTCTTTTTTTGGTTACAAATGCCATGACCCCCAATGATCCTGCACAGAACATTTCTCATGTATATCATGACTAGTGTAACAATGCAGGCTGCCAGTTCCACTGCAGTCAAGAAGTCGCAGGAGTACACCAAAGGAATTTTATATGTGCTACCTCCAGTATTTTACAATATGATTGAAGCATTTCCCATCTCTGAAATACTGATAGTCTTGAGAGGTCATGTCAGTGATAAAAGAACGAGTGATAGCTTTCTGTGTGTTTTAGGACTAAAACAAAAAGTATGAAATCATTCTGCAGAAAAATTAGCCTGGACCATTTTTCTTTCTTTATTCATTTATTTACTGTCAGCGTTTAGTATTCTACTCTTTTGCTAACTGCAACAATCGCTGTTTGTTTCCTATATCCCTCTCACTGTTAAGTTACTCAGATTGCCCCTTCATTTCTAGCAATTACAAAGACACAAATGCACTCTTTTTATTGATAGTAAAAATACATTCACTGTGCACTGAATTTAATGGCTTGTCACATTCTAGGAACTTGAGCCTTATTGTTTATATACTGGTGTGATTACATTACATCAATATGAGCTTGAACTAGGCTCCTTACCTGAATCTACAATATTTGTCAAAAAATTATTTCTCAACAAATTAGAATTTGTGTCAGTAGTGTTCTGTAAGGAAACTGAATCCCGAGTTTGTGCATAACTTTTTTTATGCTGCACTTTTTCCTCTAATGCAAACATTTCAGAATTCTTGTGTATAACTAAAAGGGAAGTACTAGACTCACATCATTCTATGGTCTGCATTATTCAGCTGAGCCTAAGAGATGCAAACAGGTCATTTCCACAGTAAATGTCTCGAATTTCTCAGTGGAACTCTTGCAAAAAATTAGAGGATGACAATGTTTTTGTTTTGTTTTAAGCACAACAGACTTGTTCTGGGGAAAGGCACTTGACATTCAGAATGAGTTGTGGGACTTGGAGAGTGAGCTCAGCTTGGCAGAGTGATAAGCTGGCTGACTGGCTATAATAGATTAAAAAGTGTAGGAAAAATGATTTGAATCAGACTTGAAAAGCATTTTAAGGCAGCCATGAAGTATGCATGTTAAATCAGAGAGGTGAGGGAAACAGCATGGCTCTTTCCTAGAAGACAAGATGTTTCAAAGCTTTTCTGTGCCTATTCTGAAAGACAGCTCTAGGTGAGTGAGAAATGTGTCATGTAGGCTTGCCAAAAGAAGGCATCTTTGTATCAGAATGTCTATCAAACTCAAATTAAAATATTTTTTTCTGTTTTTTAATAAAGCATAGGTTTAGTTTTGGATGACTCTCATGTCATAAGCATTAGATGAAGTCTCCTAAAAGCATAATGAAAAAATTCTGGTGATATTCATTAGTATATTTCAAAGAATCCCCATAACTAACCCTTCTCCCAAGGTATTTTCTGATATGAGTGAAAGAAAATCAGAGTGTACACTTACAAGAAATTTGTCAGTATTCACAAATATTTAAAAAAACACCACTGCATTATAACTGTCAAGATTATTCAACTGCTTAGAATTTTTTAAGGTGTCAGTTTTTATTCACACTAATTGTTAAGGGACAATTTTTTGGGGCATGTTTCCCCAATTCCCGGACAGGATTACAACCACCTAGCTCATCTGAAGTCAAATGCTGAGTCACCATAAACTGGTGCAAATCATCTATTCCACCAACAGCCAGATCAACTGCAACAGATACAAAAATGAACAAAATGTGGTTTTTGCCCTCTCAGATGGAATAAAAGCAATTTCAGGGAAAACATGGAAACTTCAGTGAAGACAGTTAAACTTCTTTTCACATCTGTGAAGTAAGTTTAACAAATTACTCCCTTCATTTACATGATGAATGGCCACTCACACACAAGCTCTTTATTATATCTGGCAAGACAGAAAATAGCTCTTACAAGCTTCTGCAGTTGTTAGTGTTCTTTCCTTCCCTTTTCTTCTGTGTCCATATTTTCAGGAGAATATGACAGCTATTATATGCCAATAATAGTGATAATTAGTCTTATATGACTGTCTTTATGTTGTCATGGCTTTTCTAAACTCTTAACACAATTACCTAATCCACCACTGCATGGCCTCTTTAAAAATAAAACTTTTTTCCTTTAAGCAGAGGGGTAAAAGAATTTTTCCAATTTTAAATATTCATACAATTTAGAAAGACTGCAACAAGGTCAGACTGAACAGATCTAGTTCTTACTGTTTTCATGGACCAAAAATGAGAAACTTAAATAAGCATCTAAAATATAAACTTCAGCTTCCAAACACTATGATACTAAGCGTAAGTCGAGGCAAAAGGTTATATAAGCAAAGGAAAAAGTATTTCCAAACTGCTGGAAAACTGGGCACAGCTTTTTATGGAGTATCTAACCAACAGCAAATTGAAAATTTCCCATTATTCCTTTATAGCTTTCCCATTCAGAGGTAGCTGGTGATACCAGACACAGTTACACAAGAGAAGGCAGTTTTGCATAAACTGATCATACAGCTCACCCCAATAAAATACTTAAAGGGCTAGATGAACCAGGCTATGTGTGCAGAATTCAAAGTCTCAAATCTCTGACTAAAGTACAACTAAATTCCACATTTATCAACTAATTTTAAAGAAAAGATTCCCAGATGTGTACATTTATCCCAATGAAATTTCATTAAAAAAAGGATTACTCTCAACGGCATATACACCCAGGAACATGCTTAAGACATGATAATCCAATGCTGCTTGCAAGAAACAAATCATCCAGCTTTAAGCTCTGTCTATAAAAGTATGCATAGACAACACAGCCAACATAGCTTTGCCAGAAAATTTCTACTGCCCTGGGCTGCACCAAGAGGTTAGATGGAATAACTAATGGATTCTAGATCTTGAATTAAATTTTGCAAAATGAGTCCTGAACTGCTCTGCTCAAAGCCTGATATGTTTGGGGCATGCATAGAACAAGAACTCTACTTATCAAGAGAGATCTAACTGCAAGAGCTTTAAACACTAGACAACAGCTGATACTGATATTTCTACACAAACTTCTGCAGTCCTTCAGTGCAACTGATCCACAGAAAGTGAAATTCTTCTCCTGCCTCACTTCAGATGGCTTATACAGAAAAAAAAAAAAGGAATGATGACTTTATGGTTTCATCCTAAAGGTTCTTGGGAAATAGTGTTATCTACTACAAAGAGCACAGAAACCTCTACTTCCATGTACTGCTTCTGCATGATAGGCCAAGCAATCCTAATAGAATGTGGTGTGGTTACCTTCTCAATTTTTCTCTCCTTCCCATGAAGCACCTTAATATCAACTAAATCATCGTCACCTAGATGTCTTACTGTAATTTAAAACATGGTTACAGAATGAGATCCCACTTAATATTTTTTTAATGGTTGATACTGAGTGGAGTTTTCTGCATCATGACCAGGTTGAAATCAGTATTTAAATTAATTATGACAACCATATAAATTAGACATAAGAGACTTCTAAAGCTAATTAGACTCTGAGAGTTTTAATTTGATGTCTGACTTGGTGCAATATCTGCTTTATGGATTAAATTAATAAAATTAAAGACGGCATCATTATAAATTTCCACTTTCATAGTTCCATAAGTTTTACAATTACATGCCATATTTGAATGATAATTGAATGAAACAATCATTATGTTCATGTCTGCTCTGCAACAGACTTCAAAATAATATCCCCTATTTTCTCCCATTCATAAAAAAAGTCATAGCTGCTATAGTGATCCCAGACCAAAGAGCACTGTACATCAAGGAATTAGTAAATCATGTATCGGAATAAGAGCAGGCCTATACGGCACGTATAGCAGGGTCTTAAGATCTGTACTGCACTTTGTATATCCCTTGGTTGCAACATGAGCTTGGTGGGCTAACTGTCATGCAGGAGCCTCTGTACACAGCTCCCACTTGGTACCAGCAGAAACACAAGGTTGGATTAGATGATCTCTACAGTCTCTTCCAACCTAAGACATTCTGATTCTATCTTCTGTCTTAATCTAGAAGTGCAGCAACAAGTTCTCATGCAACTGTAATTTTTATTTGAAAGAACAAATAGCAAACAGAATTCTCTTCTTTCAACAAAATTCTATCAAAACTCTAAAGACTAAAAGGTGGGTCCCCTTCATGGACAGAATGCCCTGACCAAAGACTTGTTCAATGCTGCATAAATTAGTGTTCCCACTACCTGAAAGGATGCAAGATAATCTATACTATTCTCTCTTTCGTCAGAGTTTTAGCTTCAATAAACGGCATTTAAAATAGTATGTTCCAGTTCAAGTGTCTGTCTTACAGGGATCATAATGAACCAGCACCTTTCGGTATGAAACAGCTAATGAGTCATATTTAGCAGATTAATATTCTGAATAGTGATTTCAAACCAGGATTTCTGTTAAGACACCTTGAAATAACAGGAAATAAGCAAGCAAAAGAAGCTTAGGGTCATTTCCAGATCATGCAGCATTAAGGACAGTGAAGATTGATTCATTGACTTATATCCACTCAGGAAGTTCCCCTTTGCCCCTTAATTGATGACAACTTCTGTATGCAAACAGTACATGCCACAGTATACAATTTAGCAAACTATGTATTTCATGCAATGTGATGTACTTGCAAGATGATCAGACATCAAAACACCGACACATAAGCATAACAGTTTCTGATTATGATATGTAAATTGGAATTATCTTCCATTAACTACACGGTTCAGTACGTATGTACTACTGCACCGTATTTTGAAATAAAACTTCAGAATATTCTTCGGAAAACATACTTGAATTGAAGAAAATAATTTACTTTTAAACAAGGACATAATATCCTGTGACAAAGGATCACGATTCCGGCTTGAAGATTTGCTTTTGACATTTGTGTTTTCACAGGCAATTAAAATTTAATTTGGCCTATGATGAAAAACAAATCCTTTTATCCCATAGTTACAGTCACAAGAGGAACATATTGCATTAGAAAGCAGCATTGTAGCTTAAGGTTTCATATTTGACATTTGTGACATCGTGAAAAAAATCTAATTGATAGGAAAGTTTATGCATGCACACCTCATGCTTACATTTTTTCATCTGTTAACTCTGATGTCACCAGTATTTCAATATACAAACTATCAGTTCAAATTTTAAGCAGAATGTTTAAAGAGAATGCTACCTATCCATCTAAAATTCTTTGGCATCTTATCATATCAACTAAAAGCAAAACAGAATATTGCTAGAGGCACTGGACAAATGAAAATGCAGAAGACAAATTTAATTCATGTAATTAAAAAACTAAAGCATTACCATTTTCTATATCCCAATAAACTATTAGAAGTCAGAAGTGAATCTACTGACATTTTATCAAAATCTCCCAATCCATACTGCATTAAAGGACAAAAACTTTTCTAAGTTTCCAAAATATCCATATCTGCATCAGCATTTTCACATTGACAAATAAACTGAAAATCGAAAGTTCACGTAAGGGTAATCATATAACATCTAGAATTCTACAATGAGGGAAAGTAGAGTCATTTACATATGGTCATCTGTTTAACACTGGAAATCAGCATCTCCACTGATTCATGAGAAGAACCACCAATTTCATCTCAATCAAATGACACATATTTAGCATTTTTGGCATGTTCTTATACACATAAGCCACAGATTGGACACTTGCAATCCCACCTAGAAGCTCCAGTGATTTAGTATTCTGTGAGCTTCAAAACAAGTTGCAATAACCAAGTCTCATTGTTTTTAGTGGCATAGTCTTCCCATAATTAAGAGTCAATCTGCTACATCTTCACTACAATTCAAAGTCCCATTCCCCTGTTCACAATACATATGCGTGTGGCACAAAGTAATACATTTCAGTTGCCTCATTATTGAGATACGTATGAAAACTCTAGCAAAGGTATTGCCCAGAGTGGAGAACCAAGTATGTTTAGCCTTCCAAAGACATCTTTCTATTGATTCTGCCATTTGTTTGATTTTCCTTCTAAGTAGATCTGAATTAGGTCTGATTCTCTTGGGCTCCTTCAAATGTTAACTCAGCATACAAGTGGTCACGTCACACTGTGTGGCCATCGCTTGAACAGCACATCTTTTTCAGTGGACCTGCAAATTCAGAGCATTTGTGCAGTTTTATGTCCAATGCACTCAAAGTTAATTAGATACGCAAGTTGAATCACTAGGAACTCATTTTGTACTGATGTAGATGTCACCTGTAATTCCACATACACCCCATTGTAGTTTAGCATTAATTCCCATTTATAAAATGGCATTGCCATAAACATCAACAAGAGTGATGTATTCCAATACAAAACATATTCATGATGACATATCCAAAACCATAATCACTGCATTTTAAAATAAAACAATTTGTAACATTTTGCATACTGTACCAAATAAAGATGCTGTAAGGTGATAATTGGTGAAGAATTTGCTGAGCTCTGAAAATTATACAAACATTAAGAATACTACTATTTTTTACATGGATGACAGGCAAGAGTCATATCTGTTCTTATCACTCCGCTGCAATAGGCAAAGCAGCTAAATTTTCAATAATAATCAGAGAGTAACATCCATATTCACGTAAAATAAAAGTATTTTTCCTCATGTAAAATGCTATTAGCCATATTTGAAGGCATTATGTTCAGATATCATTTTTCCATTTCACTAAATGACAGCCATTAAATGCAATGGCAACTGCATGACAGGGATATTTTTATTACTTCAAAAGGAAGAAAAGGATTAAAATGAGTTTATTCAAAAGTGTGATTTGTCAATTTTTTCTTATCAAGGACTGTGTGGGACAGCTTTAAACCTAAACACTATGATCTGACCTCCTATTTGAATAAGTTAATGCGATCCAGTGTTCTTAGAAAAGTAGTGAAACCTATCTTTTATATGCAGAAGTCCCAGGAGGAATTTATGCTTTTATACGGTCAGCTGCAAGGTGCCATTTCCTTTTCATCATTCCT
>NW_009700993.1:24616-31044 GCF_000703405.1 Apaloderma vittatum
ATTCCTGCTTTTATCATATTGTAGTTCTTGACAGCTTAGAGGTTCTTTTTAGAATCTGGTGTATGAGCAACTATATAGAGATTTTTTTTTTATTATAAAGGATTTCTTTCCAGCCTCCTAGGCTTTACAGTCAAATAGAATTCTGCTACCAGAAATCTTTCTCTTACATTCAAGAGGGACTAATCATCATATTTGATAGAGCTAGCATCTTACCTAAGCATCAAATAAAGCTATAAATGACCACTTTGAGGCATTAAAGATTTTACATACATCAGGTTCTTTCATTATATATCCCAGGATGTGCAGTGAAAATTATTTTGTATATGTACATACGTAGAGAGAAGTAACACTTAGCTGGATGAAATACTACTCATTAGGGATTTACTTGGAAGGATTATCCTCTTCTGAGCAGCTGTTTTCATAGGAGATGCTATATGGTACATATTTATTTTTTTTATGTGTTCTCTGCATATATTCTCTCAACTGCTTACACTAATTTGCATTTAAAATAATTTATATAAAAAGTTGTGGTAACAACTTTTCTGTGTCAACAGAAAAATTGAATATTAAAAGTATACTTTCTTTTAGTATCTTTTTCATATCACTTTTAAAGCTCTTGCATCTCTTGGCTCACTTGCTGTTACTACCTTTCAGGGTAGAAAATTCTCAAGACTTCGAGACAGGAACTAAAAGTTGTCTAGGTCAACATTCTCAGCTAACCTGGATCAACTCTGTTGACTTCAACAAACCAAAGCCAATTTCTATTAGCTGCAAATGTTATATAGCTAAAAGTGAGCAGAATCCAATAGTCACATAGACTAATACTGGAATTCGGCCATAAAGAGCAATCTGAGACAGAAACCTTGAAATTGTAGTCTCTCAAACCAAACTATTCACAGATTGTGTGTAAAGACTTTTTTTTTAACATAATAATTTTACATTGCATAAAATGTTCCATTTTTTCAGTTTGTAGGCCAAGTAGGTTTTGTGCCATAGAACTATGCTGGTGAAAATAGTTATTCCCATGACCTCAAATAGTGAAGACTGGTACAGAGTAACACCAGAACTAAATACAGGCCATATCTTTACCCATTTCTTCTCCTGTTAATTTGTTGTTACGTATTTCAGAATTATTACAATATCAAAGTCAGACAGACTTTGCTTGAATAGCTTTCTTACTCAGAACCACAGATGAGTATTTTATGTTCAAGTTCTAGCTAAAAATGTAGCCTCTTTCTAACTCTGGGACAGACGCTTGGTAGTTGAAAACAGTTCCACTGAATCCTGCTCAGTTATGCTTATTTGAGCCAGAAATGTACAATTCTTAAATTCTGTAGAAAAATTATAAACAAGCTGAACTGTAGCCATTCACAGGGAATCACTTCTAGGCATTCTGCTAGAACACAACTCTTTACTACGCAAAACCAGACATGAAGGGGTCACATAGTAAAGACTACCTGTGCGTAGGGATTGAGAGAGAAAAGCTTTCACGTACACTTTGCTTTACTACTTGCTTCAATATTCAACAAATTGGAAACACTCATTTACAAAAAAGGTGTTAAGTTGATGAAACACGCCCAAAATAATTTATATCAGCTGATTTCTTCAGCATTTCATAAGTTGAGTTTAAACAAGTATGCCCTGGAACCCTCATGTTCACACCTTGACAGCCAATCTCCTGTTTAAGGCATTGAGGGAGACAGAAATAATCTCACTGTTCAAGATCATAAACAATGTGATCTGAGCACGTTATTTCTTTTCTAAACAAATGTAAATTACAGATAAGTGAAGACATCCATTAAATATCCTTCTTGAACATTAGAAAAAAAATAACTAAGAAACACTCAGATGATGAGAGATTCAGAAACTAATCACTACAACAGTGAGAGGACATTTCACAAAGACTACTTCTTTTTAAACAGTCTATGTTTCAAGCAGTCAGAAGCAAATTTTTTTTTCCTAGTGCTCACTTTTTCTTCTCTTTTATTCTGTATTTGAACAAGTACATTTTCTTGATCAGCTAGAGGAACAGGACTTCCAACTCTCAAAGCTTCTAATGGGTTTATAGGCTTCCATTCTCCACCATTGAAGAGATGTGCATGCATGTATGCACCTATGTACGTACCAGAGCATGATACAGTTGTCACTTCAGATTCCCTTAATAAAGTCATGTTGTCAACAAAATGCGGAGGAATATTTCATAGATTCCTATGCTGCACATAGCATCAATGGGATATTATAGAGTTTTTTGGGTAACACATAGTATCATCATTAATATACCATACCTTAAGTGACAAATTACACTTTTCCCATACCAGAAAACTGGAGCAGCTTACATTGAAGTTTCCATCAATGAAAATTACTTCTCCACTACTGCAGTGTTTTTTCTAATAGCATACAGGAAGTCTGTATTAGAGCATTTACTGATTAGCATATGGACATAATAGAGAGGTTTTACACAGACCTTGGCCTTAGGTGTCAAAAGCTATGCCAATAATAAGCAATTTAATTGAGATAATTAATATGCTAAGTATTTAATGAACTCATTTATGGTATAGGAAATGCACAAAGTTCTGTAAATACATTTCATTATTAAAGTTGAAAGTAAAAGCTGACAAGCAACTTGACTGATGTTGACAGTGACTTTATATCCTTAAGATAATTTGCAAAACAGATCACCCTTTTTCACAAGAGTAGCCTTATTTATAATAGATCCATTTATTTAACAAAGACAACTTTTTACAAGTAAACATGTATTTTAATCAGAATTCCTTTATCAAAGATTCATTCATCAGTATAAAGACACTCTATCCTAAGCAAAACAATTTTACTGAATAATGTTTTCATTAGTTGTTTCACATTGGTACTTATCTAAGAGATTTAAAACTTGTAAAAAGCTTATTTTTTAATCAAAGAAAACAGCATCAAAACAGTCAGACCTGTCAGGTTTGATAGCTTTACAGTTTAAGTGAGTAAGATAAACTACTTACTCAGTGACTTAATCACTTCTAATCATAATTTGTGTATGTGTTCGGGCTTTGCAATTTAGAATGACAGCAGTAAAGTCTGTCCAGAACTAATTGCTATAAATATGCCAGATGTTATAAAAATCTGGATATACTCATCATAAGGAAAAATGAAGCAAATACTGAAAGAAATGCACAGTTTAATGAAGTAATCTATATTTCAGGTATTACAGTTCAAAGAAATACAGTGAAGATACAGACCATTTACTAATATTGCAAAAAGTCATTTATCTCTACAGTTTTGGTAGTGTCTCAACTCTTAACAGTTAGGCTTGGCTATAAACTTGAAGGCTTGCTCAAAGGGCTGTAGCCCATGGGAAAAAATAAAAACCGCATGCACGTGTCCACATTTGCACATAGGTATGAGTGGCAGTAGTAAGGTTGCCCTATTTTTACTTCTTATAGCTAACAGCTGTCTATTATAGGAAAAAAAATAAATACGAACACTCCAGAGTCATTAAGATATCCCACTGTATCAAGCATTTTCAAGTCAAAAATAAAATCAGAATTAACTGCAATCTGAATTCAAGCACTGTGACCTCAGGTAATAACTACAAACACACAGGAGTTCAGTGTTGAACTAGATTTTTTTCCCCCTCTCACATAGAAAGCAATGGAATATACCAAATACATGCTAACTACTTAATATTTCTAACAAAGAGGCAAGCTTTACAAGGAGCACTGCCATAGATTTTCTGTAAATTAAAACAGGTTAAGTACAGAGAACATACTATCTTGGCATGTCACAGTAAATTCTGATACCAAATACAGGATAACTGGCTTGTATGTTACATGCCATTATCTTCTGTTGTTTAAAGGCAGTGAATGGCCAATTACACAGGTATAAGCTATACATCATTAAACAGTTAGTGGAAATTCTGCTTTATGTTAAATAATAATTAACTCCAATAGAATCCAATAGAATAGAGCCAATAGAATCAGTTTTGGTTCCCTTGTCTTCAGTTATTACATGATTAATTATCACTAACCTTAACAACATTTATGCTCAAACATTTCTCTAATACTGTTACAAGTTTAAAGTTGAGGCCAGAAACAATGAAATTATTTACAGGATATTATTGGCTCAGATCAGACATTACAACTACTATAGAGATCAGCATGCCTTGGTTTACTTTAACAAAAGGCTTTATTTAGTTATGAAATTCTTCCAAACAACAGTCTGGTGCAGCTGTCACAATATTTTTTTTCAGAACACTAATACTTGCGTTCAAAATATTTACCAACCATTACCATAGAATCTTAGCATTAGTTGTCTTTCAAGGTCCAAACTAATACAATGGCAAGACAAATACTCATTTAGCACTCACGTTTGCTTCTTAACCACACACTTTAAACTCAGTACATTTCCTTACAACATTCAGAGGGGGTTTCCCCCCTTTGGATATTTTGCTGCTGATACAGAATACCAGATAACCTTCCACTGCCTCATTCAAGCCTATAGCCAATTCAGAACATAATATTAAAACTCTGTTTTTCCCACAGAGAGTGAATTGCTTGTAAAAACAAAACAAAAAACTCAAAGCTAAATAGTCAGCTCGTCATTAATGCAGGAACAGAATGCACAGTCTCGATATCTTTTTAGAGGTATACCTCCAGGAAGCATAAAATACCTGAAAAATTTTGAGCACAAACCTGTCAAATACTTTGATCTCACAAAACCGTAAACAAAAGGGTCTGAAAAATCTAAACTGAGGCAACAAATGCAAACAACCAATCATACTTGTAACTGATGTTGATCTACATCTAAATTGTGTGCCAACAAAATTCTGATTTGAACATAAATACATCTAAGCCCATATTATACGCAACACAAAGTTCAATAACGAGATATTGTTCAAATCCTTTTAGCGTCCCTAACATAACCTTTTGATGCAGAACACTTCCTAAAGAATTTATAATTTACTCCATCGCTTTAATGATACCTAGATATTTGACTAGAGGAGTAGTAATGGTTTCTCCAAGTTCAGACAATTTCTTTTTCAATCCTGATAGGCCCCTTCTTTTGTAGGGCGACTTGTTCATGACAGAAACCGGACCAACTCCTGCTGCTTCAGGAGGAGTAACCCAAAAGCAATGAACCTCAGGAAGTTAACTCTCAGAGATCATAAAACACTGAATTTAAATGGTTATTTTGTCTAGGTCTGTTATTTTCAATTCTCTTCATAACATTACTAGATTACAAAAAGTAAGCTTAAGGTGATAACTAACTTAGATACCAATCAGACTGTTTTACTGATAACAATGGATGATTCCTAAAATAATTTTCTATTCATAAATACACTTCAAATAAGTCTTTTAGCTTCAAGAAAAATACATCTAAGCACTAACCACACTGTAGTGAAACTTACCAAAGAAACACTTCATTGAAACTGGTACAGATTCTACTGTTGTTACTTCAAAGTTAGTTTATTATCACTATTAGTGAACTCTTCTCAAACCAGCAGTGAATTAAGTGCTTCTAATAAAAGGAAAGGCACAAAAGCTTACACCTCCATTGTTTGGAGCAGAGAAATAAGATATTACATTAGTAACTAAGTTATAAACAGAACACTATACATGAACGAGGTATTTGCTTTTATTCATACTTTCTGATCAAGTCCTCCAGTATTTTTCTCACTGTTACATTATGACAAAAATAGTCAATATTGACAAGATCACACAATATTATTAATGTATTGTGAAATGCAAATGGAAGGTGGTCAGTTACAGGTTTGTGAGAACATTTGAGGAGATGGTATTATGGAAAAAGAAGATGAAGTAGTTCAGTAACTTTTGGGAACATCATCAATCATATGCTAACTTTCTCTTAAATTCACAAACATGAGAGCTATCCTAGTTGGTCTCAAATCCAGTGAAATGAGTGGGGAAGTATCAGGAAAGCCATAATTCAGGTAAAGGGAGAAAGAAGATTGAGAATCTGGGAATTCTGCCTTATTCTCAAGAGAAAATATTCACAAGCACATGTTCTCATGAGAAGGACTTACTCTGCTAGTGATTCACAAGATGGTGCTAAGAAAATATTTCTTCTGTACAGGACAGCAAAATAGATCTCGTATCCAAACATATTAAAGGATTCTTACATTCAATTAGTTTCAGGCAAAAACCATAAGTTTAGAAAATTTTTTAAAATATTTTAAGTGATTTCACTCTGTCATCAACTCACTGATTCAATGACTGATTACAGGAATCAACTTCCTCAGAAGATGTATACACAGAAATATTGCAGAGAAATTAGTTATTTTAAAGCTAATTTTACTTTTCAGCTAAGTCTAACATTAATAAGACTGCAGTCAAAAGCTAATAACATGTGTTATTTGATGTTTTAGATGAATCATGTCATGCAATAGATGTTCTGAAGTCTCATTTTTTAAGAGGATCATC
>NW_009700993.1:31075-39177 GCF_000703405.1 Apaloderma vittatum
AAAGCTCTTAATACACTGCTTTACTCTGTCAAGATTTCTAATACCTCCAGCTAGTCTGCCTGATACGCCTCAAGGTAGATCTTCCTTGTTCTCACACAATCAAACACATACAGCATCATAATGAGTGCATGAAAGACTGACATCCATAAGGTGCCCCCTGCGAAACATTTCTCTAAAGTCTGATTATTCCAGGACCCAGGCCTAACAGTCACAGTTAATGATGTCAGCTGCCACAGCATGAGGCCTCAGGCATTCCCCTCCAAGGTCATTCAGCAGCATTTTGGTTTCCACATCTATGTTTATTATTGACTTTAAGCACAAATGCAATTATCTGTCCAGTGTGTCCAGACTTCTGAGGTGACATAATAGAAACCCCTAAACATGAAATCACAAAATGC
Organism: Apaloderma vittatum; assembly: GCF_000703405.1. Lineage (NCBI taxonomy): Eukaryota > Metazoa > Chordata > Aves > Trogoniformes > Trogonidae > Apaloderma > Apaloderma vittatum. The sequence continues at coordinate 31,474 of NW_009700993.1, forward strand.
AGCAATCCTTAAACTTAGAAACATAGAACACTTCTGCTGCTCTCCCTAAAAATTAAAATAGCACTTCTAACATTATTTTATTCTTTGGTCCTACAGCACTTAAATCTGACTCAGAATTGTACCTGCTTGAAAGAAGTAATAACTAACCCTAAGAGTAAGGGTTTACAGACTGACAGTTAAACAGTGGGTACACATGAATGAGAAACTGTGCGAGTTCAAGGCTAATATACATAAAGGCTGCAACAATCTATTTTTGAAAAGGAGGGACATGGCAGTAGAGTCACAGTGAACAAACAGGAACAGACAGTTGAAGTAATGGATAACTGAAACAGCTCCAGTGAGGAATAAGCAGTAGAACTTCACCAGCACAGCATGCTTAAGTACACTTTAGAAAACTGTTTCATGTCTTGTAAAGAGTGAATGCAGATTCTTCCACTCTCAAGTATTCAAGAGAAGAAGTAATATTCCACAAAACAGAGTTTTCCATGTTCTTAGAAGCAGATGTAAGCTCAGCTAGCAGGGCAGAGAAGAGGACTTTCTTTTGTTTTGCTTTATTATTGTTATTCGGGTTACATTCTTGTGACATTTTCATTTAAGGTCTTCAAAGATATTTATGAATAACAGACTGGTTACTTGCCTATCTAGCAAGAGCTATTCTTTCAAAGATTCATGCTGACTGTCTACTAAGTTGTCTGAAAGTCCTCATAAAATCCAAAAATATACAAGCTAAGGTGTATTTGTTTTTAAAGGAACTGCATCTCATTTTCCATTTTAGCCCTATTTCTGCATATCAGAGCATTCCAGAGCAAAACACATCCCAGACAAATAACAACTGCAGCCAATTGGTAGAGTTTCAATCAGCATTAAACAAATGTTTAACAGCACACATACTTGCTGCCCCTGGGGCTTTCAGTAAATAGTACAAGTGAAACATGTCACAACTAAACCAGTAGAAATTTTAAAATACTTCTCAGTCATGGAAAAAATTATAAAGCATAGATAAAGTCCCACAAAAAAACCCTTTAAACTGTTTTGCTCAAACCACAGGAAGTCATCAAAATGAAGAGAGAGGCACGTAATACCCTGGATGCAAAGTCTCACTAATTGGCTTACACATGTCAGAACAGCATGGGAAAAAAAACCCAGCACAGAATCTGCTGTTTCAACTCCCACACATGTTCTTAGACTCGATGAAAGAATGAGTTAGTTTGCAGTCATGATGTTACTTGTGCATGTTTGAAGAAATGAATTGTAACAGACATTACTGCCATTTAACAAAACTGAAAAATCATAAAGTTGGACGTTGTCTTTGCTCTCTCTCACTGGTCATTATAGAAAGAAACATCAAAGTACTGGCCTTGCTATTCCTTTTGCATTGTTGTCCTTGATACCATCCCTTACAGGAATGTTTCTATTAATTTTCAGGCACTTGCAGTGCTCAGTTTATGCTCACTTCCAACCTCTTTATTCCATTATGACACTTTTTGGAAAGTATGTCCTTTTTTCATTTTTGAGAGTCATGGAAGACTGCAATCTGCTGTCATGCTTAGTTAAGTATCAGGTTCAAGTGACTAATAGTGTGTGGGTTCAGACCTACTGTGATGGAGGACTTAATCCTTAGGAAAGGATAACCAAAAGGCTTTCTTTTCTTATATGACTCCTCTTAGGGGATTAAGTTCTTTGTTATTTAAGACCTATTCCTCATACTTAATGTAACCTGGGCCTTGCTGCACAAGAGAGACTACCATGAGAATGTACATATACCATGTGAAATAAAAATGGAATGCAAAGGTAAGACTGTTAAAATGGGGAGAGTTAGCAGCTTAAGGATTCAAAGGGAAAACATGAACATTAAAAGCTAGAAAACACTAAGGGGAATGCATGGTGCATTACATATATTAACATTAAACTTTTATGCTGCATATTTCCAGCTTATAGGGTCTCTACAACCATGATAAAGCGATTGAAAGTAAGGAAGCCTCTGTTTGCACCTCTGTCCATTCTTACTACTCAATCCCAAATAAAGTTAGAATCTGATTGTAAGTGAATTTTACTAAGGTAGAGATGCACAGAAATATATATTGAGTCCCTCCACTAAGGTGAGAATGTTGAAAGGAATGGCACAGCCAAATGTAATCAGAAGTCTGCACTGTATTGTATTAGCATTTAATATTTAGATAACGTACTAATAACCATGCAAATGAGCTTTTGTAGTTAAAACACTAACGCGAATTAAAATCAAACTATTTTGTAATACTACTTCTAACAGAGATGCATTAAAAGACTAAAAGTAGAATTCCCCTACAAATCCCCAGTCCCTACAAATACCACAAGTTGCCTGTGGTTTATAAGCCATGGCCTCTCAAAGTGGAACATGAGTAAAGTCATTATTAACAAACATTTATGTAGATACTAAACTATTCAGCATCTTAGTACATACAAAACACAGTATATGCTGAGCACACTCTAATTTACAATGTCCTATGGTCAACCACATGTAAGCTTATTATGCTTATCAGTGGCAGCTCTTACACTGCGTTATCCAAGTGCTATCTCCACCAAAACCTCATACCTTTTCTAAAATCCGAGATTCTCTCTCTCCGGTGCAAAGCATCAGGCTCAAAATCACAACACACTGGAAACGCGAGACGTAACCCAGGACAGAAAGCAGGATGTACCTGCAGAGTACAGAGGAGATCATCACCAGCTAGAAACAGAGCTACCACCACCGCCCACACAGTAGGCCCACTAAATGCCACGACTGAAGGAGACTCGAGTCAGGATAGTGAAGTTCAAGAGTGAGAAAATAATTCAGGCTCTACCTAGGAATTTGTTGTTACTTTTTAAAGTATATGTTTAAAACAGGCTACTTTAACCTCTAACTGCCTCCAGCTACAGACTGCAATATCACTGTGGATTACACACTGTCCAAATATATTTCTTGTAACGCAAATATTCCAGCAAAAGATACAAATATGTAGTAGTAAAAAACAAGACTTTATGGGAACTATGGAGAAAAGGATCTAGGGGACCTGCTTCTAGGGATACCATAGGGTTAGTGATTTTTTTTCTGTACAAATAAGGTGATTTAATATGGATATTCCTATCCTAGGATTTTGAGAACAGATGGCAAGAGAGAGCAGTATTTTGTCTATTAGTGCAGCAAAATAATTGAAGCCTAATGTGCAAAGAGAGTAAGATAATGTGTCAATTCATCAGGTGATAGTTACAGACTAACTATTTGGAAAGCTTATTATACCTAATCAAATAGTAAAGGTGTAAAAGAATAAGTAAATGTGTGACAACAAAGAAATTAAATAGTGTCCTCACTCCCCCCAGCACTGCGGGGAAACAGTCATTGTTAATAAAAAAAAAAAAGGCATTCATACAAAAATGAATTAAAAAAAGCAAAGTAAATTGAGGTTAAAAAAATGCTGCAAAGTTTCTAACAATTCTTATTTACTAAATCATATAATGTTCTTCCCTCTGAAGTTGCATTTTGCATTGCATGCCAAGTTTCTTTACCAGGAAAACAAATATTATCTTGTAAAAAATACAAATAAAGCATTGCCAAGGAGTTACTATTATTTTAGAATATAAATCAATATACATACATTTTTAATTATGTATCCGGTTGTGCATTTATGCATGTGAACACATATGAACACACAGAGAATTACTGGTCCACTAAAAAACACCCTCACTGGGTTGGTTTTACTGACAAATTGCAAATTAAGAAATCAATGCTAGAAAGGCCAAAAGGAAACATACCTTTAATGAATTACTAACACCTAGGACTAACTGAACTATGTTACTTTAACGAATTAAAGTACCTGTCGTTTTGTACAGGTAGCTAATACATAATCCTACTCTTATTGTTACTTCATTCCATTACCATATATTAATGAAAGTGAGAGTAAGAAAGCAAAGAATGCATATTACCCTCTACTTATAAGACACATCTCACTCCTGTTAATGGAACATAAAAAGCAATTAACCTTGCACCGTGTTAAAGTATTGCACTTCAAGCATCTAAACTATGTAATAAAGACCCTTTCAACATCAGTAAAGTCGGATATTTTTTCTACAGTACCTGTAAGGCTAATTTTAAACAACAGTCAAGGTGATGCTAAAATTCAGGAAGGTGCAATAAAAAGCAAAAAAATAGCCAATAGGTATAGTTTCCAAGTGTCTATGTAGATTAGTGCAGGGAATAAAAGATGCATTTAAATAATAATTATTAATGCATTTAAAGATCTAGTTAAAGGAGATTATATTTTACTTGTAAGAAAAAAAATCGTGGATTAATTATCCATTTGCCTTTCACTGAATGAGAACCATCAAGCCTACAAGCAATTTACTGCACATATATTCATATGAATAAAATAGTAAATGTTTAACTCTTTTATAATTGACGAAGCTATACTTTCCTTAGTCATTTTATTTATTATGAACCTCAGTCCTCAGTGTTAAAAAAATAATTTAACAATCTGTATTTTACTGCCCTATACTTTGATTTGTGAATGTTTGCCATGGTTGGTTTTTAATGAATTACCAACTGCTTGGTTAAGTTAAAGTAACAAAGTTACAACAAAGAGGGGTGGGGAGGGATATGTTGTGATGGCTGCCCTGACCAAATAATTCACTACACCCCTGCCAAGAAAACAGATCATAAAGTCTGGGAGACATACAAATGAATGAATGGTTCTTCGGAATTCCTTTAACCGAGACAAAATTCATCACGATCTGTTTTAACAGAACCAATCAAAATGGTTAACATTACGAGAAGTTATACACACAGAAATCGCCCAGAGCTAGCCTTATTTCTTCTAGGACTTCTGCTTTGATGAAAAGTATTTTGGTTTTTTTCAGTCTTAAAAATGTTACTCATATCATTTAGATTATGATGTAAATTCATTGTTACGGTGTTACTTCAAAATGTCTGGTTAGGGGACAAATCTGGCAAAGACAATGAATGTTTCATTCACCTTGTTCACCTGGTTAGCTAACAACAGTAAAACATTCATTTCACAGTTTCTTTAAATGCAGTGCAAGGATCACGTTCGCATCCATGAAATCACCAGAACGTGAATCGAACAGAACTTCCTACGCTACAGCCAGGATGAAGACTAAAATGCAATTTTCTTGTGTTTCTAGCATCACTGTGTGTCATGACTGATGCTTTCACCATTTGCCTAGTTCAGTAAGTACAACAGGTACTGCTCTATGGCATCAACTGTACTGTGGTGCAACTTTATAGTATGTCAGTACTATGGAGTAAAGTAGAAGTTGCAAATTCCTACATATTTTTTTGCCCTTCACAGCATCCCAAAGCACATATATAAGAGGCTGTAGATAGTATCTCCTTTTGAGGCTTATATTCAAACTTTGCATAGAGTCGCCAAAATAGCGTATTAAGTACTTCCCTATTTCATCACAGTTATGGAATTCTGCACAACCATTCCACACTGTCATTAAAGCAGTACATCCATTGACATCATAACCACTCAAGTGCTGGCACTGACATTGGAATGACTCCTCTGGGGCTGTAACCACATCCAGGGAAGTATGAGAGACACTTCATTGACACTGTAACAGCTCCAGTGCCTGGAATGGGATGGTAATGGCTCCTCTGGGGCTTTTACCGTGCCAGAGGAAATACAGATGAGACACTTTCATTGATGTTATAAAAGCATTTACACCAGTATCATAAGTAAAGCCCCAGAAATTTGGCAATAAAAATGAAATTATCAAACTAAACAAAACAAAAGGTTAAAATGCTGAAGGAAAATTGAAATTTTCAGGAGACTTGTTTATTTTACCTTCATTGAAACATGCTCATATATACAAGTATTATCAAAACACACAAATTAACACCTACCTCCTCTCAGATAAGACATAAGCAGGCACTGATGAAAAAAGTACCTAAAACTATTCCCCATCCTTAAAACAATAATGAAGGTACTGATCCTTTATGAATTGTACCTATAATAAACTTTAAATTAATTCTGCAGCAAGAAATGTTTTAACTAATACTTCATAATTTCTCAAGAAAAGGAATGAGTAGGAGTCAAAATAAGTCATTTTCTTTCTATGGGGCCTCATGGTTTACATGAACTGTTTGGTGAGTGCCTGTTAAAAAAAGGTACATTCTGTAGTCCTGATCCTTCAAAACTAATGTTCATGGGGAAATTGCTAATGTAATGTATTTATTGAGGTCACAAGCTAATTGTCAATCCATGTGCAATTTGTTAAAGTAACAAATCCAATTAGTTTTCACCAGTCATACATGACTAGCAACAACTGAGAACTATAATACTATTAGAAACCATGAAAGAGGGGCTTTTTGTGTGTATTATTTTAAAAAAAAAACTTGACAATTTTCTTTTTGCATCTACTTAATAGGTTTATTTTTTCCATTTAGAAACAGATTCTCCAGGGACTGTTTTGGAGATCATCCAATATTGCCAGGATCACGGATCTAGCACTGAGAGTCCACATTCAAAACCTAGAAGACTGCCAGTATAAGTTTAGGAAAGGTCAAAACAGACAATAAACACAAGCCAATGCTCTAGTAACTTAAAGTAATAGGGAGGTTATTGCTCACCTACATTGGTATGATGTTATATTTAGAAACCAACCTCCCCACACGGAAGGAACTGCAGAAAATCCAAAATAAAGCCATCAAGACAGCTTTTTTTTTTTCCTCTGGAATAGAAGCTCAGGAAAGAAAAGGAGAAAAAAGTAACAAAAACACTCACCAAAAACATCCCACAAAAAACCCACACCAACTAAACCCAAACCCACTACTACTAAAGGCATTAGCAGCAAAGACTAGATTAGAAACCTATCAGATCCTTACTCTTATCAACAAGCTTCACTTGTGGTTGAGTTGAGGTCAAGAAGACTCAGGAAAAAAATTGAAAGGAAAATCAATTTGTGGTTTGTGAAAACAGTGACTGTTTGAGATACTGTTTATTGCTCTAAAACTCATTAGGTACAAGAATCCACATATTGAGTAAATATCATGATAGCTAAAAGAAAACAAGTATCCAAAGTTTCTAAATAAGTGTCAGAAAAAAAACCAAGAGGCAAAAAGCATATCCCAGCTGCAAAGTCCATGGGGCAGGGCTGCAGCTGGCCAATTTCATTAACCCTTAAGGCACTGTTAGAGATAGAGACCCCCAAATTTCACATTTTTTGTAGCAACTCTGGGACAATTATATTACTGTAGCCCCTGTCTCTGATGAAAGAGCAGTATTAAGTGCTTACACTGATGACATCTGGACTAAATGAAAGGCTGATAAAAAACACCAATTCAGTAAAGTCACTAACAAGCACATAGGTTCAGTAAAGAATTTAAATACATGCTTAACTTCAACAGTCCTTCAATCTGACAGGGACCAATACAACTTCAGTAGATAACAAAAGCAAAAAACTCAAGTTGCTTGACAGAAATGGACTAGTAGCTTTATCCGCTACAAAGGCCAAGTTCAGGGCAGACAAGGCTGAATTTTAACACTTGCCCAAAGTATTTGCACATACAGCTAATGTCGGTGTAGACGCAGCTAGTAGAATCAGCTTTGAAAAGTGCAATCAACTAAAAAAAATAACAGGAATTATCTCTGAAAAGCATGTCTGTACGGCGCAAGATCACCTCTAAGCTCAACCTTCCCGGCCCCAGAGGCTGGGCCGCCCCACGGG
>NW_009700993.1:39190-39415 GCF_000703405.1 Apaloderma vittatum
CCTCAGAGTGAGGAGGAGCCAAAGTGCAGGGAACGGGCCCAGAACGGACTCGACAGGGAAAATAACCAACATTCGCCCCGCAAAGAAACAAAACCAGGAAAAAACTTAAACGACCCCACAACCGAAACAAGCCTAGTCACCTTCCCGTGAGCACCTCACCTCACCCTTAGCAGCGAGGAAGCGAGGCACGGCAGGGCAGGGCAGCCGCCCCCACGCCTGCCCGCT
>NW_009700994.1:0-10314 GCF_000703405.1 Apaloderma vittatum
GTCTGTTCTGCCGCGCAGGAGGGGAAGCACGGCATCGAGGGCTCGGCCACGCTGTTTTATATGGTGCACTGCGGGAAAGCCTTGTACAACAACCTGCTGTGGAGGAACTGGTCCGCGGAGGCCCTGTCCAGGATGGTCATCGTCGGGAACAGCTTCAGGGGCATCGAGGGGAGGCAGGGGGGGGCCCCCCCCAAGGGGGCTGAGGCCTCCCACCCTGTTTTCCTCTCCTCCCTTCCTTTACTCACTTATTTTATCCCTTCTGACAAGGATTTCTGTGTTTTGCTCACTTTCACCTTGCTGTCCCCTTTTTGTCCCCACCTGTCTGTTCAGAAAAGTTGTCTGAGGTCACGGGGGGGTCATCTCTAACGCTGGTTACCTGCTGTTCTTCTAGGCTGTTGTCAAGAATATTGGAGAGGGATTATTCTTACATAGCAAAGGTAGGACACACTAGTTTTTTAACATCATTTTGTGTTGACAAATCACTTTTCAATGAGAATGGAAATTGATTGCAGAGGGTGGTCGTTTTTAAAACCTTTTTTACCTGCTGCTACAATGTTAAAGTGAATCACTTTGGGCTTGGCCTAAGGAGACACCCTCCTCATTTCCACCAGCTCAACTTTGCAGAGAAGGTCTTCTGCATCGTATACAACTTTACCTCCATATGCTCTTCAGGTCTTGAAAGGGACAGAGGAGGTGGCACTGCCAGCCCACCCACGGTACCTGGACACCTTTAACGACACCTCCGTGCACTGGTTTCCCTTGGGAAAACTGAAGGAACTCTCCCCTGAGGTCTGGGACTTCGTGGAGGAGCCGACGTACCAGGACTGCGATGACCTGGAGATCATCAGGAAGGAGGACAGAGGCGCCCAGCGCAGCCCCGCGGCTGCCGAGCCCTGACCCCTCTTTGCAGGGGGGGCCTGGGGGCTGCATCTCTTCCTGAGGTGAAGCTCAAGCACCAACAGTGTCATCGTGTTCTTCCAAAAGTGGCAACACCCGAACACTGACAGGACATTTTTGTATCTTTAATAAAAGGTAGCAGCTGTGCTTTGACTTATACTCACTTAAATGCAGTGAAGTAATTCAGTGAAAACATGCCTTTTAAACCATCCGTGCTGCACAATGCTTGTTCTTTTGATCCCCTCCCCTTTCATGAACAATTTAAAGTCTTTACACGTACTGTGCACACTTTGAAGCATCAGGAAGGGGGCAGTATTTGAGAAGGGCTTGCAGATGAAGGTGTTGGTGTGTAGTTCCAAAAGCAGACTTATAAAAGCCTTCTCACAGGCAGGGGTCTTCAGCTCTCCAGTGCTGCTAAAATCAGCTCTTTGTATCTGTTTTTCTGGGAAGAATCAGGTCTTCTCGCTCTAGGGAAAAAAAAGCTTCAGTTTCCCTCCCTCACCTCTGTGCCCTGAACTGCTGTGGTCCCAGAGTACAGGTTCTGTGAATTTGCTGCAAAAAATCCCCCATCTCCCAGCTGCGCCTGGGCAGGGCAGGGAGGATGCCCAGAGCAGCAGTGAGGGACTTTGTCAGGACAGCAACTTGCTGCCAGAGCAGTGCAGCAGGCAAGGAGAAGCTGTGACATTCCTGGTGCTGGAGACCTTCACAACTCAGCTAGAGCAGTCCTCGCTCATCTGCTGCTGGAGCAGAGAATCACCTCCCGTGCTTCCTAAAATGCTGAACCTCTGTCACAAGTGCAATTACACAAGCGTCAGAAATGCTTCTTCCTTAACATCGATCTCCATGTGTCAGTTCATCTCTTGACAGTGCCTGTTCAGCTATTCTAAGAAAAAAACCCTGGCATACAGTTAAAATTTCACATTATTTACAAATCTGTAACTTCTTTATTCTAAGACAGTTGCACTACAAAGATCAGGGGGAGGGTCTTCAGAGTTCAAAGCTTGGCCCTCACTTAGCCATGTCGATAAGGCTCTGGAGAGAGGTCGGCACCCAAGTCTTTTCTCCTTGTACGAACACGACGCCCCTGTCGATGTAAATGACGATCCGTCCAAATGTGTACAGCTGTTTCCCCTCGTGCCGCTTCCCGATCACAGGCATAAAAACAATGTTGTGCTCCTCCGCTTTTGTCTGAATGAGGTCCTTAAAGTTCATGGGGACGGAGCTGGCGGCCATGCCGATGCCACGCTGAGCCATGTTCTCGGCCTCCCGGCGCTCCTGCATCGCTTCATACTGGAAATCCTTCCTGCGCTCGGTGTGGGTGAGGTAGGCGATGTTCTCCCGAGCGCCCGGCTGCATGTACCCACCTGGTGGGAGAGATAAAACGTGTGAAAACAAGGTCCGTTCCTGGTGGAAGGCCTATGGGTAAACTGCAGTTCAGGGCACATACGGTAAAGTCAACCAATAACCTTCCAGATCCTCCTTTGCACATCCTCATTCCTTAAATTTTATACTGTTATTGCTAATAAAGCAGAGACTGGAGCCAGGTGAATTTGAGAACTGCAACAGGATCTTATACCATCCCCAATTGTTTCTCAGTACCTACAGGAGAGGAGGATGCCACACTGCTACTGGCAAAGGGAAAACACGAATGACGAAAAACAGCTACCAAAAAACCCCCCTCCTCCTCTAAGCCCAAACCAAGCCTGTGGTCTCCATGTGGCACTGCTGGGTCACAAACGGGGACTGCTGCAAAATCAGGCCAAGGATGGAGCAGCAGCACTTTGCAAGAAGCGGTGCTGTGTTAACAGCACTTTCACTCTCAGCCCTCAAGTTCACTTTCTGGCTGCATCACTATCATGCAGGAGGTTGCTCAATAGGTGAATTCCCCTCAGTGCAACACTTGCCCGTAGTTGTGTCATTTTACCACAGAAATAAACATAACACTTAAAATCGGTCTCAAGGAACCTTCCACGTCTCTGGTGCGAACTCTCTACCGCGCTGCGCGGCACACAGGCAGGGGGAACAGAGGAAAGGGATTCTTGGCCTTGGAGGGCAGGGCACATCTCACTGCTGCTCCCCCAGGCGCAGCCTTCTCTCTTTTCTACAGTTTAATTCCCAGTGAATCCTTAACAATCCCTTTTAGGTCACAGGGAGATGCTGTGTGGAAGGAAAGGGCACTGCTCTAAAGCTCAGAAGAACCAGCACCTCACCATAAAGAAAAAAAACCCAGCAAATTACATCTTTGAGAGTCAGCACCTTTAAATTATGGTCTCTCACTGACTGACATAAGATACATTAGAATCAGGCAAGGCTGGTGGAGAATCAGTCACCAAAAATCTGTTTCTGCTTCAGCGAAGCACAGAGAGTTATTAAGAAGCACCTTACGGGTGTTATTTAGGGACACAGCAAGGGAAAAATTTCACTGCTCACGGGAGCTGCTGCAATGCAGCAGTGCCACACCGAAACACAGGCTCCCAGGGACCAAACACTGGTGCTGCCTTCAGCGTCCACTCAGCCATCCTCATAAGCCACTCACCGACACTGGAAGAGACAGCCCGGTTCATGATATCGAGAGCTTCGTTAAATTTGTCTTTGATGGACGGGTGTGCTAGCACTTGGTCCGAGAACATGGACTTCCATCCCAAGTACCACTTGGTAATCTCTTCGTAATTGGGGCTGTTACTAAGCCAAGAGCACAGCACCTGCAAAACAACACAACGGAGTAAGTGCAGTAGGACGGGTACATTTAAGGAAGAGAGTGCTTAATATCACTTAGTTTATTACTGAGAAAAGAAAGGACTGTGACAGCCTGTCCTAATGCTTACGGAGCTATGAGTGGAAACCACTCCATTTGGCAGTTAAACCGTTCCAGCACTAGAGCAGCAATTTCTAGGCAGGATGCACTGAAACACTTCACGGTGAATCAAGCCTGTTGACTCAGCCTTGACAGTTTCTCACCTGCAGCCACTTTGGGAAGAAGTGTTTCTCCAGCAGCCCGACGAGACTGGAGACAGAAATCATCCCCTCCCAGTCAATCACCCAGTAGAAGGCGTCCATGTGCTGCTGGTGGGGGTTTATGATGAGTTCGTTCAAACACATCCCTGAGAAAAGGGGGAAAAGAGTTAGAAAAGAACTCAACTCAGTTTTATCAGTGCTCTGACCTATTTCACTCATGATTTGAGGAGCACCTGCAGTGCCTGTTACTCTAAGGGGCATTCAGGATCTTTAAACCTTCTGGCCAATCCCAGCCACCAGAACAGCACGATTCCATTTCCAGCAACTACAGTTTGCTGCCAGAAACTTAAAACATTCGACTGCTTTGCAGACTGCAGAGCCTTTTAGCCAGTTTGCATAGTTTGTAATTCCCCGTTCAGCCATGCATTAGCACAAACCAAAGACAGGAGTAACAGAGAGACATCATATAGCTTGGTACTACCTGTCAGCTACCAGATATTCCTATCAGCTCAAGAACAGAGGAATCAGATTATTCAGAAAAATACAACAAAAACCATTGAGAATAATCAGAGCACCTCTCCGTATTTTCTACAACGACTCTCTCTAAAAAAAAAAAAAAATGCACAGTACTGGTAGCAGAAAAGAAGATGCAAGCAAGCTTGGTGTAAACTCGCTGCTGTCAACCGTGTTAACACGTATCTTTTCTAGTAACAGAAGGTGGCAACCAGCAGATTCCAGAAATGCAGCACTGTTTGGCTTGTCTCACCTAGTTTAGGCACAATGTTTTTGACCATGAAAGCCTCCCAGGAGCCAGGTGTGAACACATCTTTCCAGGGCTGGAGGATAAGTTTGGCAGAGGAGTCGCTGGGATGCCACTTCTGCAGCGCGTTGGCCAGCTTGTTCCGGATTGGGGAGTAGAGCGGCTCCAACCGTGCCTGCATCAGGGGCAGCCAGGGGTGGATCCACGAATGGATCGGGACGGTGTCTGTCAAAGGATTCCAGCTTTCGACCTTGGGGTAAAGCAGAGAAAAGTATTAAAGTATGTCTATCTGTTAGCAGTAAGTCTTGCCAGATGCAAGAAGAGCCCTAATGCACCCTCCTAACTCCTGAACGCTCTGGCCGAGGCAGCAAGCCAGTGTTTTAAAAGTTCCAGTTGGCTGAAATTCAAATACTAGTGCAGAGCATGGCTTCATTCTAGCACAGCCTGCTCGTCTTACCTCTTTCTGTAGCTTGGGGAAGATGAGCTGATCCAGAATGTTATCCAGTATCCAGACAGGAACAACGTTTACCCAGCTATCCAAGAAATCCACCATCGACCCACAGTTCCTCGGTTGCCACTGCGCCACGATGTTTCTGACATACGGCATCCAGATCTCCCACATCAGTCTGGGGGGGAAAAAAAAACCCAAACAAACCAAAAGTCAAAGCTAAGCTTAAAGCTATAGCCCCAAGCCTAAATAAACCAAATATTATTTACAAAACTACTCCTTTTTATAGAGCTGACTGCTAGATTTTAACAGAGACATCAAGAGAGTCATCTGGGAAGCACGCTTGTGCCTCTTTTATCCATCCCTAAGGAAGCAGCACTTGAGGATGCTGCACAAAGTACAACTCCCTTCCTCCTTACCTGTGAAAAGCATCTGTCGACAGGTCCTGCCCACTGTGTGACAACAGCTGATCGTTTTCCAAAAGGCTCTTCCACTTGGCTATGATCTCAGTGCCATAAGTACAGTCCTGGAAAGGGTAAGGCAGGAGCGGCCGTCAGCCTTTCTCACTCATTTCAGCTGGTACCTAGCAGGAGTGGGCTGCTTGGCTGCAGATAACCCTTCTCACCCTCTGAAAAGGCAAGCTAGGAGCTCACAACCACGATCAGTGAAGTGCCACAAGAGGAAAATCCCACTTTGTGGATTTAACATACAACTGAGGGGGGAAAGAGGATGGTCTCAACATTTCCAGGTGTACAGAGAGAATTCGGATTCTTGCCTTTCACAGTCTGAATGGCCTTAAGAATAGACAGCACATATCTGACCACCTGAAAGGCAGAGCTCTCCTGCTTTTGCTAAAAAACAACAAATAGAGACTTAGCTTTCACCTACTTATTCTTCGCAACACCCATGAAAGGGATTAATTTCAGCATTACAAGCTGCTAAATTGTTAGCTACTTTGTGGAACAGTAGCCCTCAGTCACAGCAATTGTCCGAGAGTGGGGATTTGGTTTGCTCTTTTATTTTTTTTTCCTTCTCTCCAGACTGGTAGGAATTTGGGACAAGGAGTGGGGCAGGGAGACTCAAGATAATAAAGACTGCTTAAGACTTACTTCAAGTAAGAAGTGCAGATAAACTACTACACACCTTGAGGGGATCCCAGTTCTTGAAGTAATCCTTCATGAGAGGATAGACGATTGCCACGGCCAGGTCTACCCTGTCAGACATCCTGTACTCTTCGTAGTACTTGTCCTGAAGGGTCTCAAAGATCTTTGCACACTCGTCCAAGGTTAAGGGATTCTCACAGCTGGGCTGCATCCGTCTCTCGCACTCCTCCACCATGTCCAGCACCTTGCTGAGATTGCTGATCGCCCTCTCCTCGTGCGAGAGGACTTCCGACATCTTCTCTATCTCGTGGCTCAGGTTCACGACCATGTCTCTCTCGTACTGCAGCTGCCGGTCGTTCTGGATGATCTCCTGCTCCGTGATGTCAATGAGCAGTTGCAAGTTGTGCTCCAGCTCAGGCAAGGCAAATCCCTGGGGCTTGGAGTCTTTGCCCAGTGGCTGCTGAGGACTGTCGTCAGGGATATTGTGCTTGTGGCTGATCTGACTGTAGCTGTAATAAACCTTTTGCTCCCGGCCCGTCATGTCTATGACCTTCCAACAAATAAGAACAAACACGTCTCAAAAAAACCCCAACAAAACAACACCCAAACTGTATCTCACATTTAAAAAAGGGGGAAATCCCTGACTCCAAATTGAAAACTGGAGATTTCCACAAACCTCAATTACTCCAGCAGGCTACCAATACACACTGGGGCTCTGAATGAGGCAGGTGGGGATTGCCTCCACACATTAAGTGTTAAAATGAGTAAGAAACAATTTGGAATCAAAGCTGGAAGAGTCACCTCTTCTAATCTCAGTTTTATCACTTTGCTGAGTAATTCTACAAGGAGCGACAATGCATGTAGTATTTATTCATTACTGCACCAAAGTCTTAGGTACTTTTATACATTTTTTTCAAAGACACATTCATTTTTGATGAGTAATTTTATAAGGTGCATACAAGACAGATTCCCCACTGTCCTTTTTAGACAGAAGATGGTTCAAACTACACATCGAGATGTACAATCTCATAAGGGCAACTGTGCTTACAGAAGTGGACGAGCATTTCATTTACGAGAAATGTGAAACAATAAAAAAGAACCACCACATTTAAGCTCATTTGCATTTCTGAGACCAAAGAACTTGCTTAAAACCAAATCCAACATCCTAAGGAACACAGCAATAAGTGCAAGCTCCTGGTTTTCATGAGGCTGCCGAGACAGCTCTCAGAACATGCTTCTGTTAAGGTTACCAACGGCTGAACAGCACTCACGATACCGAAGTGGACAAATCGCTTCACAGAGATGCCACCTCTTGGGTTATCAGCCTTACCTTGACTTGAGACAGCTCCTTCTGAGGGGCCGAAAGCTTCTTGTTGATCCTACCCTTGGCTTTCAGCTCTTCTACTGTCTTATAGCTGTATTTGGGCTTTTTCTTGCCTCCATTCGGATCCTTCCGCCACTGACTGAGCTCTTTTTGAAATTCCTAAGCAAAAAACAAAGAGGAGTTATGGCTGCTGCTCTCTGTCACGCTCCAAATTTATCTTGATTTCCTACAGGAAAACAACCACCAGATCAATGAAGAACGCTGTATAGCAAAATAACTGGGAAAGTGGTAAAGCTCAGCGACAAACCAGCTCCCATGCTGTGGTCCGGTCAACCACCCTCTTCGCCACGCTACAATCACATTTCTGATCTTTTTTCAGTTTTCTCTGGCATGGAAACTAATATTCAAACTGAATTTTGTATGTACAACACAACAGGGATACAGATAGACCACGAATCATAAAAATACCTCCTCGGCTTCTTCCTCTGAGTCCACAACAGGGAAGTCTTGCAAAGACGGGCTGGTTCTCTCCGAGCCGTACGCCCCCCCCGCTCCTTTGCCTTTTCTCTGTTTGGCCTCTATCGGATTGATGATACCTAAGAGGACAATATGCAGGCCCAAAAGAACAGTTTACTTACTGAGAGAACAGGGGGTGGTTTTTCTAACAGCACCCCAAGTTATCAAACCAGCACAGACATCCCGCCTGGTATTCCGCCTCTATCACTATGGTATCTTCTACCACTTCACCAATATCTTAATGGCTATAAAATCACTTAATTCCAGCACATACAAAAAAATAACCCAAGCCCAAACCAAAGCAGACTATTGTTCACATCTGCAATTCATTCCTTTTTTAACTCTATCACATAAAACAGCATCTCTGGTTCTGCGAGCTGGCTATCTCTGGAATTTTATCTCCCTTCTTTCTTCCTCTTTTTCTCTTACAAAGTAACAAGAGCATAAAACTGACCTCTTTTAGGCTAAATGCAATTGAATCTCACCATGAGGACCCTGATCACTTGCAAGAGATGCAGATGAAGCCATATGGAGGGGGCAGTTCTTTAAAGAATGCAATCTCTTCTCCAAATTCCTAGTTAACAAGAAGGAACCTGTCACACAACCACCGTACCTTGAGCATTCTTCCCAAGACCTCTTCCAGGGACGTAACCCATCTTCTGGAGAAGCTTCTGTCCAATTCCCTTAGTGTGTCTCTCCCAGCTGCCGAAATCCATGAAGGGTTTTGTCCCCCCTACAAAGCCCTTCTGACTGGGCTTGAAATTACCACCCTGTTAAAACAAACAACCCCACATGACATTTTTTAAGGCGTTGTGGTTAACCATGCTCTTCAGTTTTCACTCAAAAAGAAGATTCTTCCCAAAAGCAATTCAGCTGTCACTACACTGCACAGCTTGCTCTGTCATGATTTGTGTCTCCTCACATCTATGGACCTTCCTGAAATTCCTCGGATGGAAAAGGAAAGCCCTGACAAGCTTAGACTGACAACCTGGCAGTTATTAGGTTCTACCACTGACTTCAGGTGAAGCTGCTTCCTGATTCTGTGTTTGGTAACTTAGTGTAATACTGTTTTGTGAGTTTAGAAGAAAAGAGTCTTTGGAAGGCAGTAAACTATGGGCATTCTTTTATTTTAACCTTGACTATCCAAAGGGAATATCAAGGAAGCTAAGAAGACTGATGTTTCCAGGACACATAACAATATATTAGAACAGCTAAAGGACAGAGAAAACCCCTTCCTGAAAGGCATGCTGTCACACATGGTTCTCTGGCTTTAATTATCTCCCCTTTTCTGTAGTGCTCAGCACCTCTGATTACAGCCCAAGTTTCACAAATACACCACAGAGAACTGAAACCTTCCTGGATAACTCACTGTTTTTAACTTCTTCGGCACAAACTCTTTAGGGATTTCTTCCTGCTTAATGGGCTTTTCATCTTCATCAGAGTCCTCTTCTGACACATCCTCCGCTGCGGACTTTTTCAGCCCAGCACTGATGAAGTTCACGGGGGCCGAGTAATCCCTGGAACTGCACCACAACGAGACCTGTGAGTGAGTTCCATTCCAGCAGACCAGTGAGAATTCCTACAGAAGCCTGGAGATGGTTACACCTCAGATCCCCCTCATCTGCCCTAAAATCACAGAATGCTGGAGGTTGGAAGGGACCTCTGGAGCTCACCCAGTGCCCCCCCCGGCCAGAGCAGGGTCACCCAGGGCAGCCACACAGGAACGTGTCCAGGCGGGTTGGAAAGTCTCCAGAGCAGGAGACTCCACACCCTCTCTGGGCAGCCTGGGCCAGGGCTCTGATACCCACAGAGGGAAAAAGTTTCTCCTCATGTTGAGGTGGAACTTCCTATGTTCGAATTTAAACCCATTATTCCTTGTTCTATTGCTGGGCACCACTGAGAAGAGATTTTCCCTTCCCCTTGATCTCCACCTCTCAAATATTTCTATATGTTAATAAATCCCCTCTCAGTCGTCTCCTTTCAAGGCTGAACAGCCCAAATTCTCTCAGTCTCCCTTCCTAGGAAAGATGTTCAAGTCCCTTAATCATCCTCGTAGCTCTCCATTAGACACTCTCCAGTAGGTAACTTTCTCTCTTGAACTGGGGAGCCCAGAACTGGACACAGGATTCCAGGGGTGGTCTCACCAGGGCACAGCAGAGGGAGAGTAGAACCTCCCAGGGCCTGCTGGAGACACTTGCCTTATCTTTTAAATTTAATACTAAACACCGGCGAGCAGCTTAACGCTGGTTTTGCCAGGAAATAAAGGTTTTTCCCCCCGGAAAGAGAGGCAAAGTCCCCGCGGGCAGCCCCG
>NW_009700995.1:0-782 GCF_000703405.1 Apaloderma vittatum
CCCAGCCCCAAACCCCCATTTCTCGCCCCAAGCCGCATTTCCGCAAACCATTTCCGCCCCGGTCTGTCCCTAAGACAGACCCACACCAGCCGTCTTGGTTTTCCACCCTTATCCCCCCTCTCTGAGGCATCAAACTCCCTCCCGTACCCCAAAAGTGTCAGAGCAGGGGCAGACCCCCTGTTTGGAGCATGGCTGGGGGGGCAATGCCAAAATTATTAATTTTACCCCCCTTATTAATTTTCCCTCCAGTTGTTCATTTTCCCCTCAATTTTCACTGCTCAGCACAGCCAGCTTCTGTTGCCGGGGAGGAGGTCACTCCCCTGACCCCCAAGACCCCCACGGAGCTCGTTTGTTATCTTCATTAAGGGCGCTGCCTGTTAATTATCGGGAGGGCCCAGGGAAAGATAATCTCTGCTCTGGGGCGGGGGAGTTTTGGCGGGAAAAGCAGGAGGATTTGGAGGCAAAAGTGGTCTTTTTGAGGAAAGTAATGACAGTTTTGGAGCTAAGAGTGGAGATTTTAGAAGCCAAAGGAGCAGATTTGGAGGTAAAAGTGGAGTTTTGGAGTTAAAAGTGGAGGCTTTGGAGGTGAAAGTGCAGGTTTTGGAGGTGAAAGTGGAGTTTTTGGAGGTAAAAGTGGAGGTTTTGGGGGCTAAGGTGGTGATTTTAGAGGTAAAAGTGGAGTTTTTGGAGGCCGCAGTGACAGTTTTGGAGGGAAAAATGGGTTTTATGGGGGCCACGTTGGTAGTTCTGAAGGTAAAGTTGGAATTGTTTTTGGAAGGAAA
>NW_009700996.1:0-5622 GCF_000703405.1 Apaloderma vittatum
TTCTATGATTCTATGATTCTTGTAGCTGCAGCTACTTACTAATAGGTACACTCACAGAGGACATTTTCTTAAAGGGCCATTCTCCCAGTTAAGCTGTACGTTTCTGAGATGTACAGCAGAGCTCTTTCTTTTTAAATGGTTGAGGAGTTCCTAGTCATTTGATCCATTATCTGAACCTTTTTACAGATTTAGAAATTTTTTTCTGCATATTTTAACAGATTTTTTTATCAGTGCCACACCACCTCCCAAATCTAGACCAAACCAATTAGAAACACGTATCTTTTGTCAGTGGAATGAAGCTGGCACAATGGAGTGGAAGCCTGGAACCTCCAGCTTTTGCAGGCAGAAGACTGCCTAGAGGAACTGACAATATAACGTCCTCTGCAATGCTGAGACTGGACGGGAGTTGTCTCACAGTAACCTGTGACCATGTGCCTACATTTCTTAGGGATTATTTAGAAATTTCAGCTTGACAGAGGTCCATCCTGTTCTAACCGTGGATGTTCCTCTGCTCTTAATAGTAAAGGAAATATATATACAAAGTCACTTTTTATTGAGCTATTGAAAAGAAACTGTAGTTACATATGTTTCTGTAGCAACTGGCACAGTCCTGGCCTTGTCTGTCATCTCTAGACACTCTTGTTATATGAAACTCTGAACTCACGTAATGCTAGCCGAAGAAATAATATCCTTCCTTTCAGTCAAGAATAGATGGTGGAGAAACTCCACTATCAATTTAATTCATCAGCTTCACTGGCTGTATTTCAAATTTAATAGTTTTCAAATATATTTCTAATTTACTGCTATGAAAATTAAAATAAAATTCACAAATTCCTTGCCAAAGGCAGCATTCAATACAAACTAATCTGCACTTCAGGAAGGGATTCAATTTTTTTGTCCATAACTGCACACAATTAGTGTGTCTGCAACAAGGATGTAATTTTTATTATCTGTGAAGAGTTTGGCAGGGGAAATACATCATTACCTGCTCATCTAATAATGTGCAGTGCTACAATTCATTTTCTGAGATGCTGTGCATACTGAAGAAAAACATTGACTTTATCTCGTTTTGTTTTTGATAGGCATAGCAGAAGCCTAGCAGTCTGAAGCAGATAAAAAATAAGGATGGACAATATGTTTGAAAGACATTTATGTAAACAGTGAACTGCAGCGAACACCAAAATCCAGTTCCAAGATCCGGTGAATAGCTGCATGTGTTAAAGACTCTGGGAATGTCAGGCAACAAAGAAAGAACCTTCTGGTCACTATTCAGCTACAGTGAATATGGATCCCTAAGTGTTTGTATGTATATATTTAAAAATAATAGCATAAAAAATGGAGAAAGACTGGGACATGAATAAATATGCCACTGCATTTTACTGTTGGCCTTTCATTACCTGAAAGGGAAGCAGTTATTTTTAGGTTTTGGACAAAACACAATGCTGGAAATGAACTATGTTACAGCAGAAATAGTAACTACTGGTAAAACCTTGCAGTCAAAACTGAAATTCAGGGAACTATTTAGTGAGATAAATATCAATAAACTACAAAATTACGGCCCGCTCCTCTGAGATTCTCTGCACCAACAGTTACTCTTAAGTGATTCAATCATGGCTAATTACATATTATCACTCCTGATCTTTAACATTTAAATCAACCTTTAGTTGTGCTGTTTATATATATTTTGTTATCTTAATTTCATTAAAATTGGCATGGAGATAGTGGAAGCTTTGCCACATAATTTTTATTTTTTAGATACATTGAAATAGATATGAACTGCAAATTTGAATGTTGAGAAGTGCTGAGAACTTGACTTCAAGGCTGTTTAGGCACAGTATGTTTGAAAGTCTGGTGTGGCCCATGTAAAGGCTCCCAGTGACCTTACTCTGTGGCTAAAAAACCTATTTTCTTTAATGACTAAGCGTGTTTAAGATATTCCTCTCTTGTTCTTTGCTCCACCTCCTTTTATTTTTGCTGCCCAACTTCTCTTTCTGAAGTAGTTAACTGTGTAGTTAACTATCGTTTGTTAAACCACTGGGAAGGAGAAATGGGAAACCAAACATCTCTGTGTTCCAAATGTGACTAGCTGGGTTGGGCAACTTGGAGAAGTGTGAAAAGAGGCTGAGAAAGGTGGAGTTGTTTAGCCCGGAGAAGAGGAGACTCAGGGGGGACCTTAACACTCTCTAAAACTGCCTAAAGGGAGGGTGTAGTCAGGTGGGGGCCACACTCCTGGGCAACCAGTGACAGGACGAGAGAGCACGGCCTGAAGCTGCGACAGGGGAGGTTTAAGGTTAGATCTCAGGACACACTTCCTCAGGGAGAGGGTGATCAGGCACTAGGATGTACTGCCCAGTGAAGTCATGGAGTCACCATCCCTGGAGGTGTTTAAGGAGGGGCTGGATGTGGCACTTAGTGCCGTGGTCTAGCCGTTGCAATGCTGTTGGGTCATAGACTGGAGTTAATGATCTCAGAGGTCTTTTCCAGCCTCAACGATTCTGTGATTCGGTGAAGTGCTGAAGTACATGACCTAGCTGTAACCAGCCAAAGGGCAACTGGACACTGTTCAGCTATATCAACCTTATGCTACATTCGAGCTTATGATACTTGCCGAGGGCCAGAGTTTGTTATCTTGGATGATATTAACTCAGTCCTATTGTGACTGCTCTTTTTGAGGTCTGAGAGAAGATTGCACTGTGTTTCCCTGAGCTCTGAGACATGCCAGTCTCTTTGGAAACAGCTCTGGGGACAGTGGATCATCTTAACTATGTGGAGCAGGTACACCCTCAAGTCACCAAATCCATCCGGAGTCTCATACAGTACATGGGAAGAGCTAGATGCCACCAAGTGTCACTGATATGAGCCACTAACAGCAGGGGAGATTTGCAAAAGCTAGTAACTCAAAATGTGTTATTCATTTGATTCTCATGGAATAATAGAATTGTTTAGGTTGGAGGGGACCTTGTTGTGTTGAGGGCTCCAGAGCTGGACACAGTACTCCAGGTGAGGTCTCACCAGAGCAGAGTAGAGGGCCAGAATCACCTCCCTCAATCTTCTGGCCATGCTTCTTTTGATGCAGCCCAGCATGCGATTGGCCTTCTGGGCTAAAAGTGCATATTGGTGGCTCCTGTCCAGCTTTTTGTCCACCAGTATCTCCAAATCCCTCTCTGTGGGGCTACTCTCTACCACACCATCCATGAGCCTGTATTGATAACAAAGATTGCCCCAACCTAGGTGCAGGACCTTACACTTGGCCTTGTTGAACCCCATCAAGTTCACATGAGCCCACTTCTCCAGCTTTTCCAGGTCCCTCTGGAGGACATCTCTGGACTAATGAATCAGAATTGGGCACCTTCTTGGATGTGAGAGCACTCAGACAGGCTTGCCCCTCTTGGAGTCAACCTTCCAAAGCATGTCTGCTTCTTTCAGTAGTTCGTGGCCTAGACACCCAAGCTTTCTGTTTCTTCCTCATGAGCAGTATCTCTTTTAGCTCATCATTCTTTTCTCTAGCTTCTTACTGTGGTTTGTGCAGCTGGTATCCTTCCTAAACAGTGTCACAATTCCACCCTTCTTTTGGTGAGGCTGGTAGATATCCAGTTCTTATCAACTGGCCTTTCAAATCGTAGCAAAACTGCCAGCAGGGCAGGCACAATTCATTCTTCAGCATTTTATAGTTATTAATACTAGATTATGCATGTATATTTTTGGAAATAATATGAATTTGGCTGCCAAAGCTGCCTGTTCTTTTTTTTTTTTAGAAATACCAGAGATGAGTACTAAATGGCACATTATACCAGTTCTTTCTTTTTTTCTTTTTTGTATGTGCCTTATTCAGGAAAGAAATAGTTTACAAGTTTTAGATCTTTAATTTTTTTCTTTAAAAAAAACTATCGGTACATCGCACATGCATGTGAAAAGAGGTGGAACACATTGTGAACAGTCTGCATTGCACTTGATCACAGTTAGCCTGTATCAGTTTACTAGGGTGTAAAATGATGGAAAAATGAATTTTGTTTGAACCGATTTTAGTTCACTTATAAAATTCCTCTTGGGGTAAGCAAGTGAGTGCCTAGAAACTTATGTTTGTAGAGCAAGTGGGAATCTGTTAGAAATTACCTCTAGATAAGGTGTATGAGCTGTGTAATGAAATGCTTTCAATACCACAGACCATTTGTTTTTAATATAAAAGTAGTTGGACATGAGGATTGTCTCCCTAAAGTAGTTTGTGGACAGGTGATTTCCTGCCAGTAAAAATGTCTTCTAAATTTTTATTGAATTGGTTTCCAATTCCTGCAAACTAGTTATTCTGAGTTACGAAAATCAATTCTGACATTTCCATTTTTAACATCTACTTTAACATCTATTTTGTAAAAAGAAAAGTAGCAAATTGTGCACGTACATGTCTAAAAGCTGTAAGAGTCTTGTATCTTGTCCCTGGAAGTGATGAGTAGTGGATATAGAGGGGAAACATATAAGGAGGGAAGACATAGGTGGATCAGCTCTTCCTTGGGCAAACAGAGAGAAATTGGCAGCCACACCGTTCTTTGGAATAGCCACCAGTAGGCATAATATTCCTGAAGTTATACTACCTTTTTTACAATGCGTGTCAAAATTTATCTTCTACAAAGTTCTGTGTCAGTAAGTTCACTATGAAGTGTGGCTGTTGTGTGACAAAAACATATTTCCATTTGTTTGTTTGTCCTTGAGTGCTCCGTAGGTTGTCTTATGCTGAAGAGTGGGAGGTTTTTCCCTGTTCACTTCCTCTGCACTATTCATGGATTTGTAGACTTCCTTCATATTCACTCTTTATTAATTTCCCGCCTAATAAATATAGGAGCATTAATCAGAATGAGAAAAGAAAATGAGAAGACTCAGAGCATGCACTAGAGTGTTGTGTGTTTGGAAAAAAAAAAGCTATGAAGTTTTTTGTCCGACATTATAACAAAAAAATTCATAATTGACCCTAACGTCTATTTGTGTTGCGTCTAGTGAAGAAAATGACTCTTCCAGCATGAAATTTGACTGCCATAATGGTATTGTCATAGTTTTCTTTATAATTTTAATCACACAGAAATTATTCAAGAGACAAGTAAACACAAAATTGAATATTGTCTGCCTTCATGTGAGACAGAGAGTCTATCAGTGCTGAGGTTGCCTGTTCAGAGTGAAGGCACTTAGAAACTCCAGTAGTTTCGTAGCCTACTAGATTTTACTAGAGAAAAACCCTGGGTCAGATCCAAAAATTATTGCCCCAGAAGGTCAGTGAGTAAAAAAGACCAGACTCAAAATCATTCATTTCTGAGTCCTGCAGGGACTTATCACAAAAAACATTCAATCAGCCTTACTCAGATCTCAGCTAACGAACCTGGAAAGATTGGAAAATTAAGCATAGTGAAAAGTTTTTTTCTGATAAGTCAGTATTTTTTAACAAGCTTGTTTATTACCTAAATTAATTTCCTGATGGAAATTCTACAAAACTAAGTAAAGAGAAAAAAAAATCCTCTGTCACAAAACTTTAAAATTGAACATTCAAACTCGAAGCAGTTTTTCTCGTCCAATTTATTTATGGCATTTCCTCTTTACCCAGGAGGCCTACTGTCTTGAACCGCTTTACCCTGACAGGGG
>NW_009700997.1:0-35358 GCF_000703405.1 Apaloderma vittatum
ATAATTATATATTATTATTTTTATTTATACTATCTCTGCGAAGTGATTCTTCCACCATTCTTTCAGTTTAGACTTTATTTTGAGGAAAAAGAATCAAAGAACCAAAACAAACAACTACCTTCCATCACCTTCTCCTATTGTATCACCCTAAAATATTCTCATAATAAAATCGTTGGCAACAAACTTACCTCTTGCAACGAATGTAAGCAGTTCAGTGTCTTTGTTTTGAATAACCCCATTAGTAACCTGGCCTTTCTTTTAAGAGAAGAGTTGTAAAATTATCATTCCTACAACCTATACCAAAAGAAGTGAACAGTATATTAAAACCTTCTGAAGTAGATGCATTAGTACAGTATATTAAGTAACAAAATCTGCAAACAGGAGATTTATGGTGAGCTTCACGGGGTTTAGGAGAATATTTGCCCTTCTGAAACATGACAAAAATATTTTCAACTGATGGCAAAAGACATAAATACATGACCATGTCTATGAAGAAAATCAGGGTCTGTATAAGCATTTGAGAATATATAGTGTGTTCATATTTTATATACAGAGTTGGATGTGCGTATAGTATCCTGAAAAACGCAAATAATGGGTCAAAGGCTCTTCTTTGCATTGTCCTGATGATAATGACTCTGTTGATGACTATACACATCTCAGCTACAGTATTTTGAAGGTCACACAAATTTAGAGAGGTTTCTAAGTAGACAATGTTTTATATGTAGGTCGTACGTCACAACCTAGAACAGGTCCACACTACAACACGGGCCAGGTTGCAGAATATTCTTACAGTTGAGAATGTTTGCTGGGCTTCAGAGAGATTAGGACAACCTGCAACAAAGTCCATTAGGACAATTGTCATACCAAATATAAATGAGTTGCATGTCACATCACGACACAAATTGGAAAGACAATTTTGAGAGTAATGAACAATTGCATCTTGGAACAGCTCACTCTGAAGCACACAAGTGAATAGGCTATTCTTGACTTTGCCTTGAGTAACTTCCTGAAATAATTCCTGTAAATACTTATGCTTGAACAGCTCAAGAAAAAAAAAAACATAATATAATTAAATTTGACACATTTTGTGAGATCAAACTAAGGTGCAAGATTCTGTTTAAATGAGCGGGCTACAGCAGTTTGAAAGACAATGAAGTCACAGAAAGTCAAAAGAATAGAAAACTAAAAATCTGTAGGAAGCAGCCTGGGCACCACGCTGTTAGACAGCAAGGGAGAGATCTGAAAACTCTTGTATACCAAAACAACCCAAATCGAGTGAACAGGACAGGTACTGAAGTGGTTTAAATATAAAGTTCAGAGGTCTTAGAGCCACTTTTTCTGAATGGAATTCAAATTATGGCAGCAACAATGGCTGACTAAGATTCCAGTCACAATTCCAACGTGATAGCCAAAATCAAAATACAATAAAACCAAACTTAAGTAGCTTAGCAGAATACACGTGGGATGTCAGTATTCCCAGAAATCTTGAAGTACAAATTGTTTTTTTTATTTAGTTCTTTACACATAAGGAATATGAGATACCTATATACAGAAGTGAAGTAGAAAGCAGCTTTTGAGATGTTCCCAAAGACAGAGATATCAAAAAGTGTAAGATCAGTGAATGAAAAAAAAAGAGGAGGAATCAAATTGTTATAAGAATTACATTACTTTATCCAGGCGTTTTGAAAGAACTGACAAACGCCGTAACAAGCACCATCAGACAATCTATGAAACTCAGAGTTAGCACCTTCACGTTGTGCATGAAGGCAAAGTTTTGAAAGAACTATATTTTTCTAACTTCTCTAGAAAACTGGTAGATAATATCTGTAGAACTCCTCAAAGAGGAAGAGTGTTCTTTCAAGTTATATATATATATTCCAGTTCAGATTTAATCTACTATATGGATTCTAATTAAGGATTCATATGTATGTTAGCATCGTGACAAGATTAGTATGATAGATAAAAAATAATAACAAATATTGCCACTTCAAAGTATCTCCATCAGTCATCTGTGAAAAGCTGAGACTTTCTCAAGACTAAATAGCTAGTCAGAAGGGGAAAAGGCGAATGCTTGTTGCTCTCTTTCCTGTTATGACATTAGTTGCATCGTAGAATCCTAGAATGTCTTAGGCTGGAAGGGCCCTAGAGCTCATCCAACCCAAGCCCTGCCATGGGCAGGGACGCCTCTCAACCAGCCCAGGCTGCTCCAGGCTCACCCAACCTGGCCTTGAACATCTCCAGGGAGGGGGCAGCCACAGCCTCTCTGGGCAATCTGTGCCAGAGTCTGGCCACCCTCGCACTCAAGAATTTTCTCCTAAGATCCAATCAAATCTATTCTCCTTTAACTTAAATCCATGTGGTTTGACACCTTCCTTCTAAGTTCTGTTGTTGACCACTGAAGTGGATAGACTACTATTTCAAGTCAGGGGTAGAACACCTATGACAAAACCATTGGCTTGGGTCATTCACGTCGAGATGCAGTCTGCAGAGCCCTCACGCTGTTTTCAGTCCCTTCTAGTTCTGGAGGCAACCTATGGCTTTGCTCTTCCTCTATAATTCAGGAGAGCTATCCATTGACTAACAGAAAAACTAAAATGTTTAGAGCGAGCCACAAAAAGGTCTGTTACCCGTGTCCAGTTGCAGCCCTGGTTTGATTCTTCAAGAAAGAGTAAAACAGTGCATTGCCTCTGAATTTGTACCTTTCAAAAAACCATGTCTAGGCTACTGTATCTTTGGAGGGGCTTCCTGTGGAACTATATTTAGCCTAGGTATCAGGAGCTCAGCTCTACCAGCGTGAAACTCAGCATGCACTAATTAGTCAGGCTTCTCAGAAAGCGCTTGCAGGCCAAACCGAGCTCGGCGATGCTGCAGCTTACTGCTGGTATTTGAAATTACTGCTGGTCTTCGAAATACACGCTAGCCTAGAAGTTAGCTTAGTCATTTTGTAACTGCAGGACAGGGGACAGGACGAAAAGGGGCGTTTTGCCCTCAATTGCAGGTGTCAATGTGCACGAAAAGCAGACATCAGGTAGCTGAGGTTGAATACAGGATATACATATATGCTGTGTTCTGTCATATCTTAACTATATTTTCACTCTCTCCCTGTTACGTATAATGTTAGATACACTTCTAGCTTTTTCTTCACTTTGCTTCAGCCAAAAGTTGTATGTTACACACAGAACAACTGAATCATAAGTAACAAAAGCATGTTATTTAATTCTCTTAGTGGAGACCAGCAATTATTGTATACTGACTGCTCAAGGGTGTTATTTTTGTAAACAAGAAAGAAACTAAATGAGCATAGAATTCATCATTAGGAAATGGTCTCTTATTCAATTAATACACATTCAAGAGAGCCCCATATGCATGTGCTCTTGTCAGTGAAGTACTGCAGGAAAATAGGAAGAGACCTCCCAGGGCGCAGCACACCCCGCTTTCTCCACCATATGCCTTCTAAATATGTTCCTCCGTGTCGCTGTGCTCACAACTTGCTTATTCTTGGCACATCGATCCTGTAACATTGAAAACCATAAAATCTAAAGAATAAAGCTTTGCTTCTTAAAGAAAAAACTAGCAACAAACAAGCAAAAAGCACCCCTGAACAAACAACAACAACAACAAACCATAGAGAAACACCCGTACAGACGTGATCAGTGAATTCTGGCTATTGACTTTCAAAATTGTGGTGCTGTCCTTTACTTTCTGGAGTAATTCCATCTACAGTCCCATTCTTTTCCAAGCTGTGGCCTCAACAAAACGCTGAAAACCAAAGCTTAAAAACCTTGACAGATACTCGAAAGATGCATATTATTTATATATATTTGGATGAGGTACTATAGAGAAAAGATGCAGCAAACCATAAACTGCTTTGAGCTTAGCCTAAATGTGGATTAAAAAATAAATAAATAATATTCAAGAAGAAAACTATAACTTACTGTCCTTTTTTGTTTCGTGCTACTATTTGGGCAGGAAGCTTTGTTCATAAAAAGACACTTTTAAAGGCCCTCCAGAGAACCACAGAATAAGGAACTTAATTAAGAGGAGACGGTGATGTAGAAGATAGTGGAAGAAGAAAGCAGCAATTTATATAAAATTCAAAGCATACGAACACATTTTAAGGGGTATGTGTATGTTGTGAAAAAGAATAAAGAGGAACTGAGGTGAAGTAAGGTTGGATACGCGTAAAAGTAACAATAAATTAGCATCTACAGGTGATAACTGAAATCAGAAATTCAAGAGTTGAATCATTAGCAATTAGTATTAAAAACTCTTTGATAACTGAAGAGGCATCAGTTGATTGGAAACTTGTGATTTGTTTCAGCACTTAGAACAGCTTGCTTAAAATTATTCAAAATAGATACACATCTGCAGGTTCTGTATATCCTTACTGCGAGCCTTAGAAACACAAAAATTCAGTTTGTGTCATCTATTTGCTTCCTAAACTTGAGAAGAATAGGAATGTTTTTTTCCCCAACAATTCAGGGAACCTGAATTTCTAACTACACAGCTCATGGATCTCTCTAAAAACGGCTTGGATTTGGAGAAAACCAAAATGTTCTAGTGCTTAGTATTGCTTTGTCTAAAAACAAATCCTAGAATACTTTGTTCTGTTTTACCTGAACTTTTGCAGGCAGTGACATCCTAGTTACTAGCTGTGTGAAAAGTGCTCTTACAATCAGTTTTAGGAACTGGCAAGTTTCACTGAGCCCAATGGGCAGAAAAAAAAGGGGAAAAAAAAGTGTATAATTGTTCTGTATTATTCAAGAAACACAAATATGACTGCATATTACATGATTTTTTTTTTTACAATATGAAACAACTCATTTTTAATACAGAACCTTTTTACAAATGGCTGTTTCAAAATCTCAGCAGAAAAGTCCATCTGCAAATTAGATCGATAAACCAGGGAACTAGTGAATATCTGCTGGGTAGATGCGATTTATTTCCATGGTGCTCAACAGAATCCATCAAAATCCATCACAAACAAGGTAGAAAAGATAGGATCTATGTTAAGAAGATTTTAGTGTTTAGAAGGCTCAGTATAAATCTTTTTGCAAAGCAAATCAAAAGCTAAGACGTTGCACGTTATGGTAAAGGGACTCTAAGAAAAATTTTGGTGAAAACTTGACAGTGATTCCTGCCATAACATCATAACTCTTAGAAACTCATCAAGTCCATTTTGAGAAACTCATGCACGTTATAAATCACGGATAAATGGAGCTGTCTTATTGTCTACGCTAACTGTAACATAATATGCAACACATTTTATCTTCACTTAAATTTTAAATGAACAAGGCTTTAGTTGTTGTAAAATGTCATATAATAAAATATGCGGTGACCACTGACAGCATCAACACATAGTGTGTTGCTGGAGAGTTAAGGTTTTTTCTTCAGTTTTTGGAGATTAACTTTCTGTTCCTCAGCAAAAGATGCAATTGGGCTTTTATCACACATATACAAGAAAAATCTGCTGAATATCACACTCCTTTTGGGGAGTCTCCCCCTACATTTAGGTTCTGGAGATGCATCATACTGCATTTTTGCCCCATATATTCACCGGTATGCCAAGATCACTTTTGTACATCACCAACACCATAGTCTAACTTGCTGTCCTTGCCATCAGTGAGTCCCTGGTCTTAGGAATGGTTCCTTCTTCAATACATGAAATTTCATAACTAATAAAAATTCTCATTCAAACATTTAAGAAAGTTATCTCATTTGACAATAAACACTAACGTAAAAGACTTCCCATTACACTGTTCAAAGAGATTGGTAAAACATTTTTTCAGCTAAAAAATGCTGTATTGTGTGAAAGCTATTTGTACACTCAAGGTGTCATTCCAGTTATTCCACGACAACACGAACACTTTGCACGTGATTCTTTTCTTCCTCAAAATCTCGCACCATTTTATCCATGCGGATCTCTTTCTGGCTAGTCACATTTAAAGATCCTTTTGAGACCATTTTGAAAATGCAGCCACTAATGAGAGGGATGATTAAGAGGCCTAATAGTTTGCTATTAGCATATGGAAAAAGTGAAACCGTTTCCATCTGCATACCTATTTTTATCTCTCCGTTTCTTCTCCTGCCCTTAAAGTAGAACTCTACCGTTAGGTAATCTGCCTTGTTGGGGCACTGCAAAAGCAATCTGAAGAGGGAAGACTCTCGTGATTGCTGAGTGAGCCAGTCCAGAGAAGTGGTGATTCATCTGCCCGTTATTGTCTTTATGCTCGAGTCCATCATTGAATGAGCACTATTTTGTTGTTAACTGGGAGCTTTGAATTTAAACTAGTGGTTTTTTGGTCAAGTTCTTAGAGGACATGTCAACCCTTCAGGTAAATAAAGATGCATACAAAGATTTCCTATATTAGCAGCAAGTGTATTAAGTGGTAAATGTCATATGTTGAGCATCTCCTCCAAGTTCATCCATTTAACTTCTGGCTTTGATCCTATCACAAATAAAATGCGTTTGACAATTACTTGTGAATATTCAATGCAGTACATCACACTTAATCGCCAGCATCCAAGGTTAAGTCTGCTAACAATTTCTTATTAAGCACAAAAAAACCCAAACTAAGCAAATCCATCTTCCGTTGGAACTGTGCACTTTAATTTTTTTATGATAAAGATTATCCAATGCTTAGGAGAACGAACAGATTCAACAATAGCGATTATCTGAAATTCCAGATAGCGTTAATGTTGGATTAAATATAGACAAGAAGTTAATTATTCTTCAACGCAGTAGCAAAATTATAATTTCCACATTAAACCAATAAGCATGACGCAAAATCCAAATTTATTCCAACTCCGAAGTACTTGCTCTGAACTTCTTGTCTTTAGGCTGACCCCAGTGTCAAGTTTAGATGGCCAAGTTAGCGTTTGCTTTAGAAACACCTTATTAACCAGAGCAGATAGAAGATTTGGTAGGCACCCCAGAGAACTTTTGGGAGGAAATTTTATTAAATTTACACAGTTATTAAGGGATGCAAATTTGAAAAACTGGTCACTGGCCGCCCTTATTTTTGTATCACCTCCTTGTTAAAAGGGAAGAAAAGGACCAAGGTATCATGTGGGACCTGCAGATGGGATCATGCAGCGAGCTCCGTGGTGTGCAGCAATGGACTGAAAGGATTTTAAGAATTCCCTCACAGTGTCCTGCTTGACCATGCCTTCGCCAGGCAGAGACCTCCTCAGATCACAGCCCAGCACTCAGCGTCTGACCAATTTCAGCCAGAATAACCATACGAATTTAGAGAAGTTTGAGTTCTGCAGCCTGCCCACTTCCTACAAAACAATGTCTGCTCATTACTGCAAATTATGATTTTCAAATTAAAATATCTAGTGCCATTTCTTAAGCACGAGTAGTTCTATGAACTTTAAACTACTGTAGATCACTAGTTTGTGCGTATCTTTGGAACGCAAAAGGTGGGAGGGCAGGTATCCTTTGTCCGCTCCACTAGAAAGTTCCTACATTTCTTTCAATAGACTTTAATGACATATTCAATGAGTATTTACAGAATTTGAATCCACCTAGAAAATCTAGAAAGCAGGGAAATAAAAAGCCACAGAGCAGCAACAAGAGACAAAACCCCAAAATCACTTGCAACAGCCTGGCCAGTATCGCTTCCCTGGGACCACAAAAAACAGTAATCAGAACAAAAAGCTACTTCTAGAAAGGCTAGAGGGATGGATTTTTCTTACAGTGCAAATGCAATAGTCCAGATACAATAAACTGAAAAGTAAACTTCAAAGTGGCTTACGTGGCAGCAAGGTAAGAAATATGCAGCAAGCAGCTACTGGATTATTTCCAGCACCTGAACTATATTTCAGTTAGTATGATGCAGCAAATGAACTTGCCTAATATTTCAGGTAAAAGGGAGATAAAAGTGTGCTTCCTCTCAGAATCCCCACAGACAAGGAAGAGCATTTCCAATTTGATTCACCTCTTTCCTCTTGGAAAAAAAAAAAAAAAAAAAAGAGAAAGATGTTGCGATGGGAAGACAGTCACCATATATTTTCATTCTACCAATGCCCATCATCGAGTCTGAACTACGAGAAGTAACGTAAACCCAATCGGGCAGAAATTTAGTTTCACTGATTTAGGCCTGTCAGCAGTCTAAACACAACCAAAACATTGGTAGGCACTCATTGATTTGAGGGTGGGTTTTTTTGTTCTGTTGTTTTGGGTGGGTTTCTTTGTTGTTGCTGGTTTTTGTAACCACCACCAGCAGCTGTTCCAGCTGCTCCACGTCCACCAGCTCCTCGCAGCCCTGTTCCCTGGGATGCAAATGCACACAGATGCAAGCACGATCAGGCTGAGAATTTTACAGCTGACTGAGTGGGGAGATGGCGACGGAAATCAGGCACAGCCTGTCAGTGAGCACTCTGCCCAAGTCAGCTTTTTGTTATTTTTTTGCAAAAATGAGCTCATGCCCCAGTCTGTGTATCCAAAACACCATCTATTGCATATTATTATATTCTCGCTGCTTCGCATGCGGCCGTAGTTACTTGTTACTACAAAGCAGCACCTAACAACCTGCACCTAACAACGAGCGTGTCCCTTCCAGCCAACACATTCTATGGCTCTGTGCTGTTCGAGAGCTGCACGGTGCCACAGCTTTTTATCCAGAGTCTGTGTTTCCGTGCCTCCCAAATCTCTAGTGCTTAACTTTCACAAGTACATCTTTGAGGTATGAACAAGATACGAAAACAAAAGTGGGTTTAACTATATTGAGGCATCTAACTGCTTCCTGATGTCCAAATGTCATTGATTTCAAAATGAGTGAAGAGCCTAGAGAGCTTTACCAACTGGCCCCAAGTGAGCTCCCAGTCCTATCTACAGCAGTTAGCGGCATCACGAAATCTGGGAAACGGAAAACAACAGGAACGACAAAAAATCTGGAGTGAGAGGACAAGAAAGAGTGAGGAATCCAAGCCGAGAGACTGTCCAGGAGACAGGTAACGGCATGACTGGAACAGCTTGATAAAAGCGACCCAGGCAGCAGCAATTCCTGCCAGAAAGCAGAGTGCTGAGATTGTCCATCAAAATAACGACACCTGAGGTGCTACTCAGGGTCAAAATCGGACTTAGAACATTGAAGTATCCATCTGAGAAAGCACTAAGGTCCTTGAGATACCAGCTGAAGTTCTCCACAAGCATCAAGACCTCATCAAATTCAAAATTTAGAAAACAAAGGTTATAAAGGTAATAACTGCAAACCAAGTAAAGTCAAATATTTGTTCAGCTTGCTACATTTAAACATATGGAAAGACTATTTCCAGGCAGATCTTGGGGAGGGGGAAAAGTGCAAGCAATGCTTTTATAGCTCTTACAATAGAAGGAAACAATTTGTTGGATGGTTAGTATGAGCTAATGTGTATGATATTTACTAAAGTTTCCACGACAAAGGAAGACTGAATGGAGCAGCCTGAATCTTTATATGTAAAGAAGCTGACTTTCTGGAGAAAGGACTAGTAAATCATCAATAAAGCATCATGTAATATAACAGTGATACGCTCAGGTATCAAATATAAATAAAGAACAAGTGAAAGGATGTTTCATTTGTTTATATGTCCATGATAAAGAGCGGGTAACAAGAAAGATAAATTGGCAATTCTCCCTGATGAGAGACAAATACATATATAATTTATAATATTGATGCCGGCGGTGACTGGAATTTAAATCACCGATTATAATCCATTTAAATTAGTAAGCAGATGGAAATTTATCACTTCTCTCTGAGGTCCAAGAACCTCAAAGTCACAGCTGTAAATGTGTATTTCATGCTCTAAGAAGCCCAGTTCTGAATCAGCCTCCAGAACAGAAAGAAGCGTTTCTGTAACACACATCTGGAATGTGTGGGCTCAGCAGCACGTTAGGAGAAGTTCATTAGGGGAGACTGGCCAACGACCTCATGCAGACAGAGTAATTAATTGTTTTTAAGTTTCCGAAACACAGAAAATGCTGCAAATGATGCTAGTCTGGACTTTGGAGACTAATCATCCTGACAAATTTCTTTCAACATCAGCAAACAGGTAACACTCCCAGTCTTCAGCGTGTAAGGAGGCTCCCTTCCCTGCGGAATAAAAAATCCATTGTCAGTCCAGAAAAAGTTAAGATTGAAAAATCAAATGTTTCTAAGGACCGGAATATTAAGAGTTCCAAATTTATGACAGTACCAGAAAAAGACAACTTCAGTGATGAGGTGAAGATGGACATAGGATTAATAAAAAAAGCAAAGGAGACAGCAAGTAATTTAATTTATAGGTCACAAAGCATGGAAAATTGATCAGATAAAGCAGAGATAGTGTCTTTTTAGACCAGCAAATCTTAGGAAATTTAAGCATATTCTTATTTTTCAACTTTGATTTTAGCGTTAGCAGTACAGAAAACCTTTAATGTTGTATTCTTCATGTTTCAATAAGAAATAAACCCATCTTAATCCATTTTGTCTTGGTTTGAGTTTAGGATCCTCTCCGAGACAGTTAAACTGCTCAGCTAATTCAATTCTGTCATTTTTAATTTTGAATAAATTTTCCATTTTTTTTCCCTCCAAGATTCAACCAGCCTTAGCATGCTGTTCTAAATAATTTAATGTAATTTCATGAAAAGCAGAAATCCCAAATAAAGGAGAAAAAAACCTAGCTGTAGTACATACACAATACTATATTATATAATTTGTAACATAATAATTGAGGTCACAATTTAAAGAAAAAAAGTACAAACTGCAATGTGTCATATAGGAAAAACCAAACAAAACTAAACCAAAACAAAATTAAAAACAAACAAAAGAAACAAACAATAAAGTGACCAAAATCCAGGATAAGTTGTTGCAGAGGAAGAT
This sequence comes from Apaloderma vittatum, assembly GCF_000703405.1. NCBI lineage: Eukaryota > Metazoa > Chordata > Aves > Trogoniformes > Trogonidae > Apaloderma > Apaloderma vittatum. Next base: position 10,845 of record NW_009700997.1, read on the forward strand.
TACAAAGAACTTATTGACAATTAATTATTAGGAAAGATGCTGAGGAAAGCTTACCAACGATACAGACTATAAAATTCAGAAAACCTAGAAGAAAAAAAACCAAAACAACAAACAAAAAACTCCAAGGAGCATTAACAGAGAGGATGCAAAGGAATTCCCTTGCCTGCTAGTGTTAATTTTATAATAAATCACAGAAAACTGGAGAAACTCCAGAATATTAGAAGAGAGCCAACGCTGTGCCCATACCGAAAATGCCAAGAGGGCTGAATCAGGTAACCACAGGCCAGATGCCCAACATCAGTGCTTGGCAAAGTAACAGAGAGCTCCTGCAAAAGGCTGACAAATGCAAGTGTAGGAAAATAATTCCCAGCTGTGTGATTGTAGAGGCAACTGGTCTGGACACAATGCTGGAGAGATTCTTATGATCACAGAATGTCTTAGGCTGGAAGGGCCCTAGAGCTCATCCAACCCAAGCCCTGCCATGGGCAGGGACGCCTCTCAACCAGCCCAGGCTGCTCCAGGCTCATCCAACCTGGGGCCCCCCCCGGGGGGGGGGCAGCCCCAGCCTCTCTGGGCAATCTGTGCCAGAGTCTGGCCACCCTCGCACTCAAGAATTTCTGCCTAAAATCCAATCTAAACCATTCTTCTTCAATTTAAACCCGTTTCCCCTTCTCCTCTTGTACAAAGTCCCTCCCCAGCCTCCCTGTAGGTCCCTTCAGGCACTGCAGGCAGGGATAAGGTCCCCCCGAAGTCTTCTCTTCTCCAGCTGGACAAGCCCAGCTCCCTCAGCCTGTCCTCGCAGCAGAGCTGCTCCAGCCCCTGGGTCAGCTTTGTGGCCTCCTCTGGACTCGTTCCAACAGCTCCATGTCCCTCTTACAGTGGAGACACCAGAACTGGACACAGGATTCGAGGTGGGGTCTCACCAGAGCAGAGCGAAGGAGAATCCCCTCTCCTGCCCTGCTGCCCACACTCCTCTGGATCCAGCCCAGGAATGATTCTTTCCAAAGATTACAGATTTGGTTGATGAAGGCAGTTACCTGCAGGTAATAAACTTAATTTTTGCATCAAAAATGAGTACAATTCAGTATTGTACTCCCTCCACACAGAAGAAGGGAGCTGATTGCTCTGGAGGGTTAGCCCTTGATGTCCTGGGGTTTCCTGCTTTGGGAGAAGAAAAAAAAGTGATAGAGCTGCAGCAGGGCTGAGAGATTAGAGCAGCCCTGCAGACACCTATGCCTGGCTTTCTATGCCTGACATCTCACTGTCCAACTTGTGAGCACACTTGTAAGGAAGAAGACCCGAGTTTGCTTCAGATCCCTTTCTCACAAAATAAATTATAATAAAAAAAATGCATGGACAATGATTTGATCAGAATATTTCTGATTCAGAGCTTGGCTCAGAATACCTTTTACCAACCTGAAACAAGAAGGAAGAGGAGAATTCTGGGGGTACTACTGAAAACTTCAAAAGGGAAATTCTGCATTCAGAATTCCATATATGCAGTACAGAAAATTCGAGGTTTTTTTTTTTTGCTTTACCCTGTCCAGTGCAATATGAAGCAAATTACTTACACACATTACGTGTCTGTCTGCCTGCTGGTCTCAAAATAGACTGAGCTGTAGCTTGCTTGTTTTATTTATGTATTCGTTTACAGTGAGAAAAACACAAAGTACAAGAGAATTCTTCTACAGGGGCAATGGAAGCCAACAGTTAAAAGCTGCAGCCAGGTAAGCACTGGCTGGAAATAAGACACAGTTAACGTGAAGATGGTTCATAGCATAGGATAATTCAGGCTGGGCCAGACCTCAGTGGTCACTCAGCCCCATCTCCTGCTAAAAGCAGAGCCAGCTCTGATGTCAGAGATGGTCACTCAGGGCTTCATCAAGTCAGGTCTCGAAAACTTACAGAAGTGGAGCCTGCAAAAGCCTCCTGGGCAACCCAGTCCATCGCTATTAAACACTACCAGAGTTGAGCATAGAAGTGTACAAGTACTTGAGATGTACATTATTTTCCAAATTGAAAAAGTTGCCTACAACTATGAAAAAAGTGTTGGGAGTCACTCAAGAATGAAAATGAAACACTAATCCCAAGAAAGCAGTAGCTTAAAAATAAAGATGGTAAGTATATCTCTAAAGAGTACAGTAAGTTGACTTTATACTCATTCTTTCCTCTTGATACAATCACGTAAACATCCTAGAGTAATCTGTGACATTAACTCTTCTCAACATGGTACAAACTCTTTGCTAAGACCAGATACTCCACTTTTTTTGGTGCACAATGATAGCCAAGCAACATTAGATACTGAGGACAACACCGAAGCGTGGGGGAAAACCACAGCCTCACCCATGACTTTCTAAAGAATTCCTCAAGACAATGTTTTTTGCTTTACGCCGCACAATTTACCTTTTCAAAAGTGACTAAGACAATTTGACATAAGGAGGCCTTAGTCACCAGTGAATTTTGGTTGGAAACAAAAATTGTGTTCCTATACTGCTGGGAAAAATTAAAAAATAGAAAGCAAAGCACAAAACAAGACTATCGAATGCATCACTCTGTAGCCTGTCAGCATTTAGGAAGTGCAGCAACACGAGCAGGACAGGCTATTTTAAAAATTTTGACATAAGTTCTCAAGGCATGAAAAGGGAGAAGAACATAAGCAGCTCAAAGGATGTGAGCTGCTCCTATTCCTCTGACAATATGAAAGATAAGATTGTATTTTGTAACGGTAAATAGTTTCTTAAGAAGATCTGTCCTGTTTTCGGTATGTGGTTTTTCGTTTAACGACTTCTTTTGTTAAGGGTTTTGTGCTTGGTTGGTTGGATTTTTTTTTTCCCCCTCCTCCTTCTTAGGGGTCAGAAACATGTCACACAGCAGGGGAAAAAAAAATAAAACCAAAATCAACTAATTGCTCTAAACATGAAATGAAATTAAAGTTCTCTGGGGTGAGGGAAAAAAATCCCCCAAAACATTATAGCTTCCAAAAAAAAGATAATTTTTTCAGTCCGTTGCTCATTCCCATCAAACTTTCCAGGCGTTACCGATGCGCCATTTCACGTGGCTTACTTCAAAATAAAAGAATCTTAAATTGCGCATCGTTCAGCGCTGCCTACTTGGTGCAACCTATGAGACGTCTGCCACTTGAAACTGCCCACGACTTTGATAATCAATTGGAGAATGCAGCCAATCAAGTTGCACCCCGCGATAGTTTCCAAGGTAACCAACAAAGATACCGACACGGACTGCACCCAGCGCGGGGCGGGGGGGGCGGAATAAAAAAAATAAAAGCACAAAAACTGCTGCCGCATTTCCACTTCTTTCAATACTTTGGATGGCATATTCTAAACCGCTACAAAAACGACGTCGGTGTTGACAAAACTCAGAGCACGAAAAATAAAAACAAACGAACACCGAAGCAGAATTAAAAAGCAGTGATGAAGCACTTCTGCCTTCAGCGACTCACAAGAGCTACGGAGCCTTCTTGAAGCTCTGCTTCTCACAAGCTATAGGGTGGGCTCCTGCCATGGGAAATGAGAGCGGCAGCTCGTTATCGCAATTAGACACCTTCCCTGTTTTGTCTCTGTAAACACTTTATCAAACTGGTATTTGCTTGTCAGTGATCCACGGGGAAGCGAGCCGCTTCCGTCACGATGCAGTCCAGACGCTGATTTTCACGTAGATTTATGCTCGGATTTTAAGTTGTCGGCCAAAAAAACCCACCAAAAACAACCAACAAACCACCCCGAACAGAAAAGATCAATAGTACTTCAGGGCGAAGGAGGAATCATCAAATTACTCATTTGAAAAGCTCTTCCTCCCCTCTCTTCTCTCATCCCATCCTGTCATTCAAAGAAAACTATGCAGGGGAAAAAGGTTGGGTTTTTTTTGTTCATTCAGTTGTTGTTTCTTTCTCCCTTCATGCTGACACCAGAAACTCAGGGGCCCAGTTTCTTTTAATCACAATACCTGAGCAAAAATTGTGATTTTTGGCAAAATGAATCTGAGAGCCAAGCTGAGTTTCTATGACTTAAATCCGTTGGGATTTAGCTATGACAACAGCACATACATATATGGGGGCTTTTTCAGTGGTTATGATTAAGAATAAAGTGCTTATACTCGATAATGGGCTCCGATACAAGAAGGTTTTCCTCAGAAGCATCTTGCCACAGATTCTTTAATTTTGAAGTTTTCCTCATCAGAGATGTTCAGTCATGTTTCCCAGCACAAAGCCACGCAGAGGATAGACACCTCGTTCCCCAGAATCTAACATGATCCCGAGGCTCCTTTTTTTTCTTGTGAATTCGTCAAAACCCAAATCTTTGATCTCCAGAGGAATGCTTTCTGAATCAGGAAAAAGCTGCTTTGTCTACAAGGCTACTTTCTACAAAAAAAAACAAACCCAAAAATCAACGAACAACCCCACACATAATGAGCCAGAAAACCTCAAACTAGTACACATGCACCAGACCCCAGTCACTGGAAGCATTTCTCTCTGCCCTCTGATTATTGTCTCTTACAGGGCGCTTCTTTGGTGGCTATAAAGGAATATTTCTCCTTCATATAAACAATTCCTTCAGGAAGGCGTTTAATTATCTCGTATTTTACGAAGTGCCGAATGGCATAAACTGTTTGGTGATGCTTCTGAAACCAGTTCTTCAGGCTCACAGATTGGTCTGAGTGGTTTGAAATGTGCTACGGGCTCAAAATGATTGTCAATTATTTTAGTCAAACTGGTTAGGTTATTAAATTTAACAACTGTGCAGTAGTTGCTAAATATTTCTAAACGCAATAATACTTTTCAATTATTGAAAAATTTAACGCTAGCGCTAAGATAACCAAATATATAAGCATTAGAGTAGATCAGAAGTTGGCAATCAAGTTCTAATTTTAATTACATGTACTTCATATTAAATCTTGCTGTGGGACAAAATGGTTTCAGAACATAACCCTAATTCATTTATGTTCCATAATCCTCGTGAAAAAGAGGCCCAGTGGAATCAACTTCCTACATCATTTAATAAACAGCTCTGTAAATAAAATGAAGGGCAAATTCTGAAAGCAAGGCGCAGGCAATGAGACTGCACTCACCTTTGTTTGCACATGCAGACGGGATCACTACTTGCTTAGCCATCTGTCTGAAGAAATACCAGCTCTTATTCCTCACCTTAGAAAATACAGTTGTGGAATGGTACCCTGAAACTTCATAACACCGTAAAAAAGTAAGATTTATTTTTATAGCCCTCATGCTCTACAGTAGTAAACAATAACAACATTTCTTGGAGATACAAAGACGCAATTCTTCTAGCTTGCCCATTTGCTTTACATTTTGTCATCGCTTCACACTGCACGGGGTGGGGGGCAGGCCGGGAAGAACGCCTTTATTAAGAATTTCTATGAGAACAGATTGACCCAAATGTCTGTTACCAAAATAGATTATATTAGCTAGAGTGGAGTGTGTTGCTTCCATGCAATCAGCACCAGCCTTATGAAAATGTCAACTCATATATATACATTCGGATGCAGGATAAGTCCAATTCTTTTTCAAGTCTGTAAAACAAATGCATTAGAAATACCGTGCTTTGTACTACGCACCCAGAATATAACTCTCCTAGAAATACTTTTCCCGCCATCGGTTTCTTTCAATGCTGAGGTTTATTTATCGCTCTTGCTAGACTACCTAAATAAACCAGCTGGATTCAGACGGTCTTCTCGAGTCGTTAATCATTAAGATGAGCAGACACACAGTTGCTGTGATCAATGTCCTCCTCTCGCAGATCAGGCTAGAGCTCCTCATGCCTGGTCAAATCACCAGCGAGCAGAGGACAGCAGCTCTTTCCTGCCCATTCAGGATAATATATAACCGTGCTGGAGATTGCAAAGGGCAGGACAAGACTTTTGCTCTGAAAACCATTGCAGTTCTTACATTTCATCTTGCGCATCAAGAAATAACCTCTGGGTACCAAAGACACTAAAACATTTAAGCCCATGAAGACATTAAACCTGAAGCACGTTGCGATCTGCTTTAACAAAGATGCTGCAACTCGCTGTATTCTGCTTTTTTTTTTTTCCTTATCCATTTCTCATTTAGTTTTTCATTTAAATGCATCTCTGTAAGGGCATGTAGGGGAGAGAAAGGCCTATTTTAGTCTCAGTACGTTACAGCTATTTCACTTTTATCCAGAATCTTCAAATAATTAACTAACACAAGAGCAGCAAAGCCCTAAGATCTGGGTTAGATAAAAGTTACTCTAGAGTTGAGTGTCATCTTTATTCTTATGATCTCCAGGATGTTTCCTAGTGCACCAGAACCATTTGGTAAACCAGCGAATGGTCACGCACTTCACATTAGAAAAATACAGCAGGGGAAGAAAAAAAAATAAATGAAAAGAGAACCTCTTTTGGACGTAAGCATGCAATAGCAGGTCACTCGCTATCTCTGTGTATAGTCAGCAAGCTCCTTCTCTCCTTAGATTTTCCTCCACGCTTCCATTTGTGATTGGTAAACCATCTACAAAGGTATATTTCTGTGCAAGTTATTAAAAGAATGTTATTCCCTTCTACTAAAATCTTTTCACAAGTCATAGCTATTACCTACTGGGAAGCCTGCAAGTACTTACTGGGCATACTCGTCTGCAAATTTATGTGCTACTTTTTAATTTATAACCTTGCAAACAGCATTTCCTTACTAAGTACAAGTACCAACACGACACGGATCATATTGCAGCGATGTTCTGTGTTCTGTATGAAATTGTATCTTCAGACACCCTTAATAATTTAGAAGAAAAAGTCCATAGCCTAAAAATTCAACATTAATGTATGAAATTCTCTGTAGGTTATAAGCTTCTGATTTTGATATGAATTGATTCATTACAAGAACAGGTGCTTAAAATTGAAGAATAAATAGTGTTGGTCTCTGACTATACTGGCATTCTCCCTAATGTTATCCTCCAGCCGTACGTACCTTCTTTTTTTAGAGTGAAGATTTATATTTATTATGAAGCCGTGCATATTTTGCGCACAGATTTAGCATATTACACGGTGCATTTAGAACATCTTTTTTGAATTCAGTTTCCTAATTCCAAGAGAAACAAACAGCGACTAGAAAAGAAAAACGTTGTCTGTTCTTTGTGTTCTGGCGGAGCATCAGAGCAGACACTTGTATCTAAAGATACATTTCCCATTGTGTTGAATATATGAGTCACCTCTTAAACCCATCAAAGGATTTGAATACTTGTTTTAGAACTGAAACATCAGCAGTGGGGGCTTTACTCATCCCTACTTCATACTACTTAAAAAAACCCTAGAAAAGCTTAATATATATTTAAAATAAATAAAATCAAACCAAACCAAACCCCACAACACCAAAACCCAACACCAAGCCCATGGCAGGGAGGTTGGATTAGATAATCTCTAAGATCTCTTCCAATCTAAAATATTCCATTACTATAATTTACATCTCCTATTCTGTAGAAGTTTCTTATTTAGAAAATTAAGAAAATTCTGTTCCTACAAGGAAACAGCTACACTTGCTTTATGATTTGTTAATTTCCCAAAATATTAAAACTGGTATTCAGCCAGGAACGTTTAATACTTTAATCTCTGAATGAGGAAAAGAAAGGAGAAAAAAACGAAAGCTGGTGGAAGTACTGAAGCTGCAGTTACATTTCTTACAAAATTAATTATTCTGGAGAAAAATAGTATGTACAGATGTTTCTAACTGGTTTAAAGCTCACAATTTCAATGTTCCCATTGAACAACAGTCTCCAAGGCTGAAACTCTTATTAATTTGAGGACCAGCCTTAAAAATGCGATTCGCTTGCGGTACTGGAAAAGAGAAGTCTGCCCATAGTTTCAACAGATTTCAGCTGTTCAGCTGCCTTTGGGCCAGATATTCAAAGTGCCTAACGACGTGGAGGATACATATGGGATTTACAGAAGTGACTAACTGAAATTCAGTGGGAAGTAGATACTGCTGTCTAAATTGCCTGTAAATAATTCTGTTAAACATCTGACTGTATCGTCAAAGCACCTAAATAGATCTTCCCTTAGCAAATCCACCTCTTGGTCTTCAGCACTGCTGGCCAACACATCTAATTGTTACAGATCTTTGCTTTTTGCCTAGCAGTCACACCAGCTTTGAGATAAGCAATGGGTCATTTGGCAGCAGAAAACTCTTTGGAACTCAGTAAGTTTTATTTTATTTTTTTTAAAGTAGTTTTATAAAAGCAGATTCTGAAATGCAGACCCTTAAGGTACTCGAGTTACAACATGTGGTTTTTCCTTCCAATGGTTTTCTTATTCTTTCTTGGAGAAAGGGAGAGAAGCCATTTCTAATGCTCTCTGAAACTTCAGAAGAAAGTGTTAACCATTCAAGTAAGGCCCTGGTCCTACACATTCATCCCAAAAGCCCAACTTTTTCCACTCAACTTTCTCAATCACAGATACTTCTGGCAGCAAGAAACGCAATTTCTGCTTCCGAGGAAGTTGCTGGCCATCACCGGGGACGAGAATGACTATACAGATCTAAGGAAATGATTGCAGATTTTGCAGACTGCCTAAATTAAAAATTCCAACAAAAAAACCCCACTGCTGTGAGGTGGTGATTCTATTCCAGCTTATAAAGCCAAACCTGATTAAGTTTTGCTGTCATTTGTGAATCTCTGTTCTCAAACTTTCCCGTGATCAAGAAAAAGGCATTTGGTTTTAAAAATGGAAGTAATGAGAATGTTCCAAATAAAAGCTCTCAAAGCAACCTGTTACGCACCAGAGCACTGCAGAGGTCTCCACACAGTCACATTCCATAACCCTATCTACTGATAGAGATAAATAGTCTTGGTATTTTCCTCAGATACTCTCGTGATGAAATAATTGCAGCAAGAATTTAGTAAATACCTGTATAATGTTCACCTTGAGGCCATTAACAAGCTTCACTAGTCATGTGGCACATTTAGCATCTCATAAATGAGCTTTTTTTTCTTTTTTAAAACTTTCAGTCATACATATGAAGGCAGGATAACTTGCATAACTATGTGCACAAAGCACCTGTGGCTTAACCTTCGCCTGTTGCTAAAATTTAGAGGTTTGGTAATGATCAGGAGAATCAAAATGGAATCTTCAGTAATTTTTTTGTAAGATGATGGAGTTGAGAATTACAGTTTAATTACTGTAAGGGCTGGTTTCTCCTGCTAGTGTGATAAACTCTATAAATCACAAGCCAGCTGTGTAGTAAATTTAATGGGGCTAAAAATAAAGTCTTATGCAAGAAAAAAAAATTTCTTCTATTAGGCCAAAGTATTTGGTAGCAGTCAGTGGGAGCAAACAATTAACTGGCATCTAAGAGCTGGGTCATATTTTATTTTCATTGCCACATCAAATATCCTTGAACATTTAGAAACACACATGAATTAGAATATTTTTGAAGAAACCTGAATGCATTCAAAATGTTGCTTTTACTCCTTAGGATACCTGCAGACTCAAGAGTGTTCTGGGTTTAAGAGTGAAAGACCCTGTACTGAGGACAGTGCACCCTACATAGAAAGTATTCTAATGAGGTTTGGTTTCTTCACTGTAGTAGCATGACATATGCAATTTGGAGGGAAAAATCCATAAATTATCAAAAACTGGATATCACGCTGATAAATAAGTCCATGTACAATATTTCCTTAAATTCCCACTTCACTAGGCTGTAACTTAGGGGCTTAAGCTCAGCAAAACTGTTCTGGTTTGCCTGGGAACAAAGCAGAAGGGTTTAAGCTTGTTTGCAGCAAAGCAGGAATTTTGGGAATTGACTTTCATACAGCATATTCAGGGTTGATCCATATTCTCAGAAGGGAAATATTTCAGTGGCCTTCAAATCAAGACAAACTAGTTAACTTTCCAACAATTTTATTTCCTGAAAAATTATTTGTATTACGGTGCTAATAAGTTTGTGAATTAGTTCCTCTACTCCATTCGGAGATGAGAGCACTGAGAAAGAGGGATTTGTCTATAAGTCTAAGCAATTAATATTTTTCCAGTGATTTTTTTTGTTGCATTATAGAAATGCTTCTTTTATTTATAGGCTAAGCTGTTAGTCCAAAAATAATTGAAGAAAATATTACACTAGCTATATGGATTTCTTCTCTCCTTCCTCCTTTCTCCCTCCCTTCCCTTAAGAATTTGGGATTAAACTCTCTGTGTACCAGTAAACAAGAAGGATTTGTGTTACCACCCGCTGCATTAACTCTATGAGAAAAGCGGTAATTTGGTCACATAGCAGATTCTACATAATTCCTCATTTATTAAGCAGAATTATAGTCTCTTATTTGGATTTTGGTTTGCGTAGTTTTATGCACTATCAGATGTATTCCCAAATATCTGATTTTCCTCCTCAGTCATCATTGGCATTATTCAAGAAACGTAGTTATTCTATGCCCTAATCATCATCTGAACAACTGGAAAGATTAAGGGAAACGAAACAAAACAAACAGCACCTCCCAGCCCCCTAATTCTTTTGGCAGAGATCTGCTGAAAAAGTCAAGGCAGCTCCGAAACGGAGTCCACGGATTCTAAGTTAAATCATTCTCATATCATATCTCTGGTGCAGATCAGCTAATGATTTTACTGAACTCCGTTTAAGCTCTGTGTTTAATGTTTCATTAAATTGGATGATTTATTTGTGCTATGATCCCAGGAAAAATTAAAGACCCATTTCTTATTGGAAAAATTAGAAATGGTAATAAGATTTAGAGAAATACTGATCAGAAAAGCTTACTAAAACCATTTTTATTAGATTATTTAAATGTTGCTAGCAAGGTGAGCACAGAATTGAGACTTTGGTTGCTGAATGACGTTACAGGATTTTAGGAATTACACAAAGACAGTTCCACGTTAAGGGAAGTTTTGCAGAGAGGGAGAAAATTGCCTGCACCTGTAGTATAGACTGACTAGCACCTAGAAGCAGGGAATGTGCAACAGATTTTTATTAGGAAACTGTTTCGGGACTTCCACATAAAGACAGGTACCTGCTAAAAACAAAATTACTTTCCTCAGCGTATACAATCCAGCTAGGTACGTGGATGCTGCTGTTGCCTGCCTGTCAGTTCAAGCTCTCAACAATTTCAAGTCGGATTTTCAATATAGCATGCACGAATTACACTCTGCAGACCCCAAAATCAGTCTATAAAATATCCCTCGGGGAACAGGAGCACTGCACAGGTGTATCCGCTCGTACCTTGCTGACTTGCATAGGGGTCAGGTCACAAGAGGGTTATCATAAATGTTGTAAATAACGTATAAAATGCATATCAGTGATAACTAGATTTCCAAACGCAGTTTATGCTTTGCATTAAAGGAAGGGTGAGCTGCACTTCATTAATGAACTCCTGAACAAAAGCCACAGTTCTAGAAAAGATGTTTTACATCAAACATATATTGCTCAGCTGTTGAATACCATTTATTGTGTGCTATACCAAAAACAGTTGCTTTTTAAATACTGATTGGTCATTTAAGCATTTTGACGTCTTCTGTATTTGTATGAGCACAATTCTGCAACATCATATTGAAAGAAATAATCTTTCATACCTTAAGTATTGCCCTTTCAAAGGAAAGTCTCATTTTAAGGCTCCTGCTCAGTCAGTAGATATGCAATTCTTTAATTTAACGGCATGGATAACCTATCCTAGGAAAGGAGATTCCATAGTTCAGAAAGAAAAATGTATGGACTTCAGAACACTTCCATACCTAGCCCTATTTTTGTGTCTGGCTAGGGCCAGCTCAGATAAATTGCAATATTTTGTACAAGTTCTTGAACTACAATAGAATTCTAAACTCAGTTGTTTTGCACATGGCATTTGCTGGCCTCGAAACAAAGGCTTTTTTACCGAGCATGTCCAGAAACACCTATACATTGAGATGATCTTCATTTCAGTTGGTTATATAACACCCAGCCTACTGGACTGTTAAAATAAAAATAAACTGCAAAATTCAGCACAAGGCAATTAGAGACCAATAGAATTTTTTTCAGATCATAACCATCTTTCTGCCACTGTTACTGATTTTGGATCTATATTGACAAATTTGTATGCAGCGAATGCACAGCAAAACTCCAGTTTGATCGTAGTTTAGGTGGAAGAAAGTATGTAAGTAGTAGACTGATCTTCTTGAAATATGTAGTAAAATTTTCAGACTCCGTTCCAATTAAAAAAAAAAAAGAAAATCAGGATCAGGCCTCCTAATGAGCAAAGGTTACTCACAAAACCACGTTCAGATAAAAGTTAATCTGGGAATTTCAAGCAAGAGTTGAGTCAGATAACTGGTTGGATTCACGTGCAGTCAAACAAACATCTGTGTTCATAGTTTTTGCTTGGATAAATATATTTTGGTAGAATATGGCACAGAGCAAAGGGTGGGCATAATGATATTCTTCTTGAATAATACTCTACACTTACTCATCTTGGGCTTCTGGTGTACCAGCTGCTGCCCTACTGGTGCCACCAGAACACGTGATGGGCGATAGTCACGCAGAACGTAAACCTCAGTTGGTCCAATGAGCTAGAGATGTCAAATCCTATTTTCTTCTTTGCTTACAAAAAGGGAATTCGGCACATTGTAGATAAAGAAATGAGAGAACACAACCAAAATTTCCACAACTGTCGAAATATATAATGGCCGTAAGAGGTAAAGGAACTTTGGTAAGGGTATGGAAAATAATACACATTAAGGCAATTTTAAAGCACTAATGCCTCTACTTTTAGAGAACTTACCACTGGAATTCCATAAGATTTGCTGCTGTAGTCATAACCAAACTGTTACAGACTGCTGTTGGAATAAATTAAATATTTTTGCGAAAGCTTTAATAAACGCAGTTACTACTAATGCAATTAATTAGTGCTATGAACCAAAACCAAATTAATAAAAATCAATGATGCCTTAACACTCGTGATCAATATAGTTCATTTCTACTGCTGCTCTCCAAAACTACATGCCTATGAATCACAGGACGGAGGAAACTGAAAATAGAATTACTAACGATATTTTACAGAAGGAAAAAAGTCATCTGATTCTCATGTATGTTATCTTGATTGGTTACTGCAGTCATTTAACATGATGTACGACTTACGAATTTAGCCGAGTGCTGAAGTAGTCTTAAAATTGAGGTAACCACGCCTGTCACCGCAGGGAGTTGTGTAATATAGCCTCCTTCCAGCAGATGGAGATAGGAAAGCAAATGAAACGGATGTTGAGCAATCAACTTGTGTCCAACTTTTGTCGAAGTTGCATTGTTTTGATGGGTATCTGCATTTGCCAAAACCACTCTGGAACCCAGCTAGCTCAGTGTTTTCTTTTATTCATGTTGTTTCTAAGAAGACTTCCTCTCCCTCAGGTCCTCGACGTTCTTTCAATAGAAATACTTTGAACGCTGCGATGACTGTGCCATGGGCTATGGAAGGCTCATCAATACTCTGTCATTGCTACACCCCATTCCCCACCTTTCCCGTTTTCATCTCCAGGTTCACATTCTCTCCTATGCTCTGTGACACACACTATTATTATTTCCTCTTGTTCCGTGTCGAACGCCAATTATGTCGAACAGATACAATTATGAAGAACAGATACAAACTGCAAGAATGGAAATTCCAGCTAGGAATAAACATTCAGAGGAAGATGGGTCAAACGTGGGAACAGAATACCCAGAAAGGCCATAAAACTCCATTCTCGAAACACTCAAAACCGAGGTGGATCTGACCTTAAGCAAATTGTTTTGACCCTGGAGCTGGATCCAGTCTTTGAGCAGGGGGCTAGAACAGAAGAACTCCAGAGGCTCCTTCAACTGGAGTTATTTTACAGAAGCATATTCCTCCTTTTCTTATCTCATATACACCAAAAGAAAAGGTATAAGTACCATGATAGTAACAAAAGGAAAGAGCAAAGCGACTTCGTATTTTTAAAATTTTTAGGACCTAACAGGAAGTAACCAGAACAACAAGGACCAGGATCTGAAGATATTTTACTTGGGAAGAAACCTTAGTAAAACTAATATTTTTTGTCTATTGATAAAATGCTGCTTGTCAGACAATGATAACTGGAATTATTCGGTAGTCTTTGCTTGCTAAAACTGACAGATATTCAACAATACTCCCACAGGAAGAATCTTTGACTGGAATTCAGCTGTTCAGTCTGCCTTTGATTTTAAAGAATGCATTATTGAGGAAAGCTGGCAATTCCCATGAGGTATTTAGTTAATAATTTTCAAAACTTTAGTATATAAATGTTACCTCATCAGTAAAGGCCATCAGTAGCGCCACAAGATCCAGTCGTCCTAGGGACTGTAAAAATTGAGGTTATCAACAGACCTCTGTAATCTAAATCAGTAAGGCAAACACACAGGAGAAAGAAAGGACAAAGAACGCATCATTGTTACCCTTGACTAGGAAAAGGCAAAGTGTTTTTGTTACAATGGATTTTAACATTTGAATTTACAATGAATAGCAAATTCCAGAAGCACGGACATTCTCTGGAATACTGTCTCTTGGTCGTAGCCTTCCAAGAGGGCTTTCTTGATCCATGGATGATGGGAGCCCAGAAAATTAGACATGGCAAGTGGCCATTTTTTCCAGAACTGCTCTGGGAAGGACAGAAGCCCGAAGGATTAGGTCATGCTCCTCGATTTAGCAGACAGTGTGACAGCTGAGGACCTGGGTCAGAAAAGCTTCAGAAGCCTACAGATGTTCAGAAGCCTACGGAAGCCTGAGGTTCTCTGCAGCTGAGGCAAAATTAAGAGTTCCCTCAGAGGATTTATTTTGACAAACAGACTTTTTGATACAAAATTCTGCTATCATCGGGATTTTTCCATCTGGCTGTTACTAGAATTTGTCCTTCATCGGAAGCGTGGACTCTTATAGAAAGTTGTTCACGGAAACAAATTGTAGTAAGCCCTGGGCCTTTATGAGTCTATCCCATCTTCTTGTCAGCTGCAGTCTTCCCATTAGGCAAGGTTCCCATACGCTAGTTCTCTCTTGTTTCCGGTTTGCATTTATGTGAGCTCTAGATATAGGTGCCTGTAGGCTCACACTCAGAAATATTACAATCAGAATAGTATACTCAAGTAAGGACACTACTAAGAATTTCAGATTTTGGGGTAGCTCAGCTAAACCAGAGGTAGCCGAGGCGTTACAGACGTAAAAGGATGAGGCTGCAGGTAGACACCACGTTTGGCTGGCATAGAAAAGTTGGGCAGAACTCATAGGACACAAAGAACGCTGGCGAAAGTTAACAGAGCCAGATCAACTCAGATTATTGCTGTGGCATTTTTAAAGCACTACTTTTAAAGCGAAGGAAAGGGAAAGCATTTCGTGACAGAGAATTCAATTCACTTCGACTTGGGGTAACAGTTATGCAAAAAACCAAGCACTTGGACTGGAATTGAGACAGTATCTGGACAGATAGTGAAATTGCCTTCTCTGCTGAAAATTTACTGGGCAGAAGCTGTTCTTCACCCAGCCTTGCTCCTGTACGTAGCAAACAAAATATTACAGTCTCATCAGGTCAGAAATTATGCACAACGGCTTTCATCCACCGATCATCGCTTGCATCCACTGATCTCCAGGCATTTCAAAGGCAATCAGGATCCTCCTCTCCACACACTCAAGCATTCAGGCTTTAGAAAACTGAATTTCTGTTAGGACCTTAAGGCCCCACTACGACCCATCGTCAACACTGATTATAAACTGGGAGGGATAGCATCTGTATCGTATTATCTACAGCTGCAACGTTTGCATAGGGAAATCACGTTGAAGATTCAATTAAAAATGCCAATACTGTCAGAAAGAAAGAGCTGACATGTCTAAATGAAAATAATGGGCTTACAAAACAATATAAGCATTAAGCAAGGGTTGTTTGTTTGGTTTTTTTAAATGCTGTGACTGCTTTTGTGAGAAATGGAGAGAGAATAGCTATAAAAATTGGGGAAAAAAATTAAAAGGATATATTACAGCAAAGGAAAAAACAAATCACAGAATCCTGCATGCAGAAAGGAGGACACTGATCCAGAAATAATTATACTGGGAAATAGGATAAAGAGGATAAAAATAGCTCCCATTAAACCACTATTTTTCCTCCAGTTGTCCTATAACATTATGTTTTTTGTCAACTGCCTAAACTATTTTGTCTCTTAACGCATACCTGGGGTACTACAAATACACCTGGAAGTATTTAAAAGCTTTGCAGCTGTGGTGCTCAGGGACATGGTGTGGTGGTGGACCTGCTGTTGCTGGGTTAATGACTGGAC
Organism: Apaloderma vittatum; assembly: GCF_000703405.1. Classification (NCBI taxonomy): domain Eukaryota; kingdom Metazoa; phylum Chordata; class Aves; order Trogoniformes; family Trogonidae; genus Apaloderma; species Apaloderma vittatum. The sequence continues at coordinate 27,109 of NW_009700997.1, forward strand.
TTAATGATCTTAAAGGTCTTTTCTAACCTACAGGATTCTATGATTCTATATTCTATGTATTAATACATATACAAAAGATGGCTGAGCTAATTAAGATTACATATATATAAGCTACTATGTACAAGAACTAATAAACACAAAGCTCCTAAAATAGTGAAAGAAATGGAAATCTTTTAGATGAACTGAGCACATACTTTCAGATGGATCTAATTTCAAGTTGATGAGTTATCTCACTATTATCAAGTTTGAATAAGGCTATGGAAAGTGAAATTACCAATGGCGAGATGGAAGGAGCCGAATGTACTGGAACAGACAAGCACCATCCCATGAAACTGTCAGTTTGATAGGAAGCATCCTAATAAATCTGCTAAGCTACAGCCTTACTTGACTGGAAAATACAAATGCAATGCCCATGCTTATGCTAAAATTAGTCACTGGGCAAATTAATGCTGTGCAGACAGTGGATAAAAGCATGTGGGCTTTTTTGGTCTTTTTTTGTTTTTTGTTCTTGTCACAAGTAGACACGGCCGTTATATTTGTCTTATTGTGTGTGACATAATGCAACTGCTGACTCAGACTTTCTTTCTCCAAGGCTCGAAGTGAGGTAGCACCACCACAACTCTTTTGGCCACCGTGTCCCTGAGGTCTAGAGCTTTTCCACACAGGGGAGTCTGCTGCCGTCTCTTCACGCCACTCAGCAAAGCCAAGGGCTCTGCACCACATCTCTCCCTCCATGGGTCTGTACATAAGAACTAATGTTCAGCATCAGATTTCACAACCCTGCTCCGTGTTTCTTTGTTTGCAAGAATCCTGATCGTTATCATAGATGAGGGGAGAGTTCTCTAAGCAACATGAGTAGGGCTGGAATATCATCTATGTGTGAAGAACTATCAAAAATTCACTTCAATGCAGCTCTTGACGCTGTGTTCATTTATGCATCTTTCTATTTCCAGAAAGAAATGAACAATTTTTCATTAAGATAGAAGTGCTAACAACTTGAGAAGCCTCCGAGTATTACATCTATTGTAACAAAATTTTTCGAGAATATATTTCATTCATCATACATCATGTCACAGAACATCTGGCAAGTATTTGAAGCAAACAATTTCTGTTTTCTCTCTCTCCATGTCTTTCATTTCAGCCCCTGCCAGATCCCCTTTCTAGTAAAGGCTATAAATATCTAGAAAGCACTTATTCTAATTAGTGTTTCTATATTTTATAACCAGTTACTCAGATGCTCAGCTGAGAAGTATGATGTTATCCACTGTAAAAATAGTAGTAAAGAATAATGTATACAGTACCATAACTCTTTGAAGCTATAAGAAATCTGCAATAAATTGCAATTTTGAATGCTGTTGTAAAAGAGGGGCAGATGATTCAAATTTCTTAAGAATCATGACTGTGTTAAACAGCAAATACATTATATGTCTCTTCTGTGGAATGCATAGTAAGTTATTTTAGGTTAAATAAGTCAAACACATGAGCAATCTAACATTAATCCACATAGTTTTCCATGTAAATAATTCTTCATGACATTTTTGAAAGAAACTCGCATCTTTACAGTCTGTTTTCATTCAGGATTTCACTGGAAGAGGGTAGTGCCTATATTTGGTGAAAATATGTTTCTCCTGTGCTGTTTGCATTTCTTCCACCTCCTTCACACTGTTTTTCTTAAAAAAAAAATATTTACATGCGAATAATGCTTATTTTTTATGGTAGGAGAGGGTGCAAAAATAGATCTAAATTTGTTCGATTGATATAAATTTCAAATGCACTTGTCAATTGACTGAGCTAACTAGCTGCTGTTTATGGTGAGGCATTTAGGCACAACCATTACAGACGTTTATAGCAAAGTAAGTAGAAGTTTTATGTTCTCTAAAAGGCATTTGTTAGGCAAGAAATAAATGCAACACCTTGGGCATGAATATATAGGGATTTAACTGCAACCTAACAAAGGGCACCCCAATTGTTGCAGCATGAGCGATTGATAGTTTAGTGCAATCGTTTGCTAGTCTGAAATGTTTGCAAACAGGTGAGGGAAATACTTGAGCAGAACATTCCTCAGAAGGAGCTCTACGAAGGCAGGCTACATTTTTCAATATATCTGGAACATTAATCTTTTATAGCACTGTAACTTTGATGCCTCAATATAAGATTGATGTAAAATAACAAGTACGTCTCAATACTATTCCCTCGAGACGCTGACTGAATGAATACAAAGTTGAGAGAGAAAAACCACTTCCAGCTCCACAGGTAAAACCTGTGATGACTGTTATTGTTATTGTTCTTAATATGTCAGGAAAGCCGAGAATACACTAATTTTCCTGATTCTTTTTACTCATCAGAGCATTAAACATACATCTTAGTGGTTTCCATAATGCAACCATATAATCTTTTCTAATAACTTCAAGCAACTGTTGAGAATGAAGCTAATTAAGGAACACTTAACCGGCTTATCTCTATCTAAGCAGTCAACAAGAGGGAAAGATTCACATGTCAGGAGGGGTGTTTTATGCAAGTGTACAAAATAATCTCCAGCATGGGAGGTAAAAGAAATTTCAATATCATGAAACAAAAGAAAATAAAGAGAAACCTTTAAGGACTACCAAATAATCCACAAGTAATTATTTGCGATATATCACTTTGTCCCTCTCTTCCTCCTTTTTTTCCCTTCCTGGGAGGGGGCAGGGAAGGACGAGAGACTGATGGTTATAATTACCTGAAAATTATTTGCAACACTAAAGGGGACAATTAAAAATTTTCACATGTTTATCTTCACAGGTGTCTCATAAATGGTGCTCTATAGTATGCAATATTGAAAAGATAGTTTAACTTATGCCTGTCAAAAAACTTACGTGAGGTGCTTGCTTTCTGTTTAACTGAGCATGCAGCTAATAATGCGTTCTTAAATGTCCAGAAATACGAGTGCATGGCTTTGGGAACTCATGCATTTAAATTATGGATTTCAATTATATAACGTTTCTGAGAGAACACATAAAATAGAGAAAAATATAGATGAATTAATTTTACTAAAGTGCTTAGGTGAGTATCTACAGGGAAGTGACATAAATCCAATCTCTGATCACAGTCAGGAGGTGTGAGCTAGAGGGGATAATACTGGTTATCAATGTATTCCACAGTTACTCCAGAGTGAAATATTAATGTGTTTAGTGTAATAAAATATGTATTTAAGACATTCTGGATCTAACACATATCCATCTTATTCAGAGCTGCTGCAATAAATTAACATTTCTACACTAGCTTGCTAGCTCACAAACAAGCCAAAAGCCAGTGAACTGTAGGATCCAGAGGGGAAAAAAATAGATTCTCTAGATACATAAGAAGTCATCGAGGCAACGGAGTGGTTTAAGTGACTCCAAGTAAGAAGCAAACAAGCTCACTCTCTCTCCCCCTTTTGTTGTATTTCATTCTTGTGTAAAAGCAAACAAACAGAAGCCCTGAGAGATTAAAAATAGCTCATTATTTCACCTTCCTTCAGGTCTAAAATGAGTTCTTAATTCTACTTTCAGAAGAAAAATCAAATATAGAAATATCCATAGCTGGGAAGTAAGTTGGTAAGAAACTTACCTTTGTCCAAAGTTTAGTGAAAACAAATTACATTAAATTTAACCTTACACCTCTACAACTTAATAAATCTCATTAGGTAATAGTTGGTAACGACTTATTACATACACATCTGAAATTTGGGTCCATTCCTTTAGGCTGATTTCTAAATGCGCACTCCTAAGGAAATGCTCTCAAAGAGAAAAAACTAACCAGCATACTACAAACCCTTGAATCATTTGTCTTTCGTATCTTGTACAGACTAAGACTTCTTTTTACCCAAGCAGCTTTATCTTTACATCAAAGACAATGCTATAGAACGTGACTATGCTCTGTCTGCAAACCCTGGATACTCCACCCTCTACATAACCAGATAGAAACCCATTTGTCTGCTCCCACACAACTAATAAAAGGCCAGCACAGATTTGCTGGGCTTTTCTCAAGTGTGCATTTGGGCTTAGCAGTCTCTTTAAACAGTATAGAAAAGGACTGACCTTCCAAAATAAAAGCAGAAATCTGTATTTGCCAATTCTTGAAATGCAAAGAATGCCAGGCTAGAAACCACCTCTCTCTCATCCAACAGCTCCTGGTTGCTGTAAAGAAAGAATCAGCCCCATCATTACTATTATATAACCAGAGGGCTATGTTAGTTAACACCATTATTATTAGTTAACACTGCTGATTTCACCAAGATTCACACCAACTCAGGTGCAGTGAGTCTGCAGTTGTCAGGGCTTCCTGCCCCAGGTGCTACTGCTGGAGAAGGCTTTCCCTCTCACCTGGAGCTTGAATCACAAAACGGCCTGGGTTGGAAGGGCCCTAGAGCTCATCCAACCCAAGCCCTGCCATGGGCAGGGACACCTCTCAACCAGCCCAGGTTGCTCCAGGCTCACACAACCTGGCCTTGAACATCTCCAGGGAGGGGGCAGCCACAGCCTCTCTGGGCAATCTGTGCCAGAGTCTGGCCACCCTCGCACTGAAGAATTTTTTCTAAAGATCCAGTCTAAACCTATTCTCCTTTAACTTAAATCCATTTCCCTTTATCCTATCAGTGGACACTCTTGTGAAAAGTCCCTCTCCAGCCTCCCTGTAGGTCCCTTCAGGCACTGCAGGCAGGGATAAAGTCCCCCCGAAGTCTTCTCTTCCCCAGCTGGACAACCCCAGCTCCCTCAGCCTGTCCTCAGAGCAGAGATGCTCCAGCCCCTGGGTCAGCTTTGTGGCCTCTTCTGGACTCGTTCCAACAGATCCATGTCCCTCTTACGGTGGGGACACCAGAACTGGATGCAGGATTCAAGGTGGGGTCTCATTAGAGTAGAGTAAATGCTCTCTCAACCTCTTGACCACATTTCTCTTGATGCACCCCAGGACAGGGTTGGCCTTCTGGGCTGCACGAGCGCCCTGCCGGCTCATGTTAAGCTTCTCACCTATCAACACCCCCAAGTCCTTCTTTTCAGGGCTGCTCTCAACCCACTCTGTGCCCAGTTTGAACCTTACACCTCTGCTGGAAACATACCCAAACAACCAGAGGACCAGCACGTGCTGGGTTGACAGTCACACACAGAGCGCTTGCTTCTTCTAGATTAGGTCTGGGACACTTGCCAATGCAGTCAAGATGGCAAAGTTTATGCAAGATTCAGAAAAATAGAGAATATGCGTTAGACTCTGCTTCTCTCCTATAACCATCTGTCCTGAGACAAAGGGCAGACTCTTCTCTTTAGTTGTAAATGGCTCTGTACAGATTGCCTATACTGAAGTAATAATGGGTGTTTAACACCAAGTACGATCAACATAACTGAGTGAAGCAGATGTTTGCTTTCCATATAGCACCTACGAGGTATGAGAGAAAACCCTCTTCCAAGTCTGTCTTCGAAACACACGCTACTGAAATAGCATGAGAACCCTGGGAACCTGACTACGTAGATGAGATCATCTGCAGAACTGGCAAGATTTCAAAAACATCCCTTCCCTTATTCACTTACAAAATGCTCACTCAGCCATCCGCTCTGCTCTTGGTGATGGTGCTTAACAAAAGGTGACTGAAACAGTTGCTGCCATTAACCAAGAACCTCTTGCCACGGTATGGCAGATGGCAAAAACGCTAACAAAGGGAAAGGTCTTTCAACTGGTGAGGTGAGGGAGAATCACACAGCTGGCTCTTCTGGTTCCCACCACCTCTGTTCTGCAGCGTTTCACCTCCATACAGCAGGGCAGGAGCCTATGGGCTTCAGTTTGGGTTAGGTTATTTGTAATGCCATACAACACTTGTATCAATTTATCCACTACACAGCCAGTTCCATCTGTACTCCAAAATGTCACTTATATAGCTGCACGGGAAGTGGAACAAGCGCTGACAAATAACAGGAGCTGGTCTTATATCCTTCAAAAATGTTTAATGAAGAATTTGTTTAATTTGCAGCCTGGTAGATGTGCCGAAAGCAAGCTCCCTTCTTTTACCGACGTGTTCACGCTAGACTGCACATTGAATAATGTCTGAGAATCAACCGGAGAGTTGGAACAATATGTTATGGGTTCTGTCTCTTTGGACCTTTGATTCTCCTGAACATAAAACATAAACTCAAGCTCAATCTCCTATGCACACACATTTAAGCATTTAATACATAAAAGCGAGAAAGCATATTTGTGTGTGTGTTTGCAGGTGCTTGAATCTCTAGGTATCAATTAGAAAACCATTTTTTTTTGCTGCGGTCAAGCTTTGTACAGGACACAAACGAGTAGGCTAAGGGCAGCATGCTCCCTCGGTTCTGAGAGCTGCTGTGTCCTGTGCCAGCTCCCCGTGTCGCAGGTACTGGGACGACAATCTGCGAGGAGATGACTCACCCGCGCTTGGTATTCTCTGCGGCAGGGTTGGGGTGAGCAGCACAGGTATGTATCTGTGAATCTGTTCGCCCCGAAGATTTTTGAAAGTGGAGGAAATCCACTGAAAGGGTAAGCGGTTGAATGCTGACCTGTGACAGCAAGATGACCATGAGGGATCTCATTCACACAGCATGGTGCAAGGATGAAACTATATTTTCCCTATCCTTCTGCTGCATATCATCTACAAAATTAATTTATTCACTGGGAAATAAATAGAACTACTCAAGAAAGCTTGGAAACCAATCTTTTTTTTCACAAAGTAAGGGTGCTTCTTAAAGCTTCTATGCCCCTTCAATTAATTTAGCAATCATGTCAGCATTATAAAGGCTTATTTCTTTTTATCCAGTATGTAGAAAAAGAAATTGGAGGGAGGGCAGAGAGGGAGTGTTGACACACATCTCTATCAGGGGCTGAACTGTTAGTGCATATTAGATTAACTGCAAATACCAGAGCCTTAACTCCAGTCTTGTAGCCTCTGTCCCAAGTTTGTCATATTGAAACTTGATGGCTGCCACAGAAGCTTTGGTCAGAATAGCTGTTTTCGTTTCAAAACTCCTCAGTTTCAAGACAAAACCAAATACACTTCTCAAGAAGTTTTCAGCTGTTGTACAACTCAGCTAATTTTCAGCAATAGTATTCCCAAACGAATCAGAAATATCATCTTTCATCACCATGCTAATGACATCCTGCAAGGTGATAAAATTAGCAACTGGAAAGTGTAATCTTGCCACCACGCTTCTCAATTTGCCATTCACTTCTTCCAAGTTGTCTGGTTCATGCCACTTTCTCAATGAATTTTCAAATTGTTTGTCTGCTGAAATGCCCAAAGCAGATGTTGCTGACGAGCCTTTTGTAAGAGAAACATTTTCATTATTCTCATGAGGGCTTTGTCTCTCAAGAAACTTCTCTTCTGGCCTCCATGATCACTATTCCTTTATAAAGCTTGCTCAGACTATTTGTAAAATTATGATTTCCAAATAATTTGCTCAGCTATGTTTATTCTCAATCTGGCCTGATAACCCTCATTAAAATTTGCTGGTGGCTCAATCTTCTCTGCTAAAGGGATTCGTATGTTTGATAGCATGAGCATTTCTCTTCATAATCAGAAAACCAGTACAGGAGTACACAACCTCTTGGTTCAAAAAAATAATAATTCAGAACTGCTGAGAAAGGGAGTGTATCTGTTTCACTGTTGAAAATCCCAAATCCACAAAAAGAAAACATTAACTGAAAGTTCGAGATAAAGCCGATTAAAAATATATCCAAAGCCTATTTCAGCTCATGAAACCATCCAGCTTGGTGACAGACAGTAAAGTGCCTTCTACTGCCTTTACTACGCAGAGGCTAGTTTTAGCGTTTTACTAGGTTTGAGTTGTGGGGGTTTTTTTCTCCTGCCTCTGCCTCTTCTCAAGGAATTTGTGCCTCTTCTCTGCAAATTCCTTGAGAAGAATACTACTGCGTCTTTTTCCTGCAGGGAAGTCCCAGACTGAAATTACAGAGACATGGTGGGACAACTGGCATGACTGGAATGTGGGCCTTCATGGCTCTGTCCTTTTTAGGCTAGACAGGCCAACAAGGTGAGGGGCTGGAGTTGCTCTTTACATGAGAGAGCAACTGGAATGTATCAAGATCTGTCCAAGGGTGGATGAGTAGCAAGTTAAGAGTTTGTGGCTGAGAAGGAAGGGGCAGGCGAGCAGGGGTGATGCTGTGGTGGGTGTCTATTACAGACCACCTGATCAGGAGGAGAACGTTGATGAAGCCTTTTACAGGCAGCTGAGAGCAGCTTCTCGATCACAGGCCCTGGTTCTC